>NC_067282.1:138193131-138493131 GCF_020740795.1 Apus apus | reverse complement strand
TGAAAGTCTAATAGCACAGGAGTATTTGATATGGAAGTTCTTCAGTTCAACTTTGTTCTTTCTAGTGGTTCAGTCAGAGGGAGTAGTTGGTGAATCCTGGTCTGTTGATATTATTACCTTGGAAGTTCTTTGCCAGTCCCATGTGGGAGGCTGCTGATTAGCAGCCCTAAATAGCAGTTGGCTGGTCAACTGGGTATGCCTGCTTCTCCACACTAGAGGTCTTTAAAATACCCTAAAAGCTCTTATTTCTAGCTAAGCATGTATTTGTTCATAGGCTGAACATAGGAAGAACTCCTCCCTCCCATTAATGATTTTCAATTCTTAATATAGGATTACTTCTTCAGAAATACAGATTAGCTCAGCATAAATGTAGTAATCAATGTTACGTTGTGGAAGTTTCCAGCTAGTTTTATTCTGAAAGAACTGAGACACCTTAGATACTGAACACTTCATGGCTAGGTACAAAGTTTAAGTTTCACTTTACACTAAAATGTAGTGTCCCCTGCCAATCTGGTCTTCTAGATGCACAGTTATCTCAGTGTAAGTGGTGGTTTTAGAAAGCTGGAACTTGTATTTTGAAAAGGCTTAAGTGTGGTTTAGATTAAGGACTTTCTTGATGATGCACTCTTTCTACAACTTACGTAGGTTGTTCCACATAAAATATAAATATATATCTTAATATAAAAATATAAATATAAAAGTATAATATAAAAATATACATATAAATATATATTTATAAATATAACAATATAATAAATTTTAAAGTTGATAATTCTTGACTGAAAATAGCACTTTACAAACACAGTGTTATAGAGGCAATGATAGAATAGTTTTCCACAGTAAGTAGCCACAGATAAGTCAGATTAAAAAAAAAAAAAATAAATTGGAAAAACTGCTACTAGTATATATTTCATTCCTACCTTTCACAGAAAAAATAATCTCTGATGTACATGACATCACTATCAGTGATGTGTCAATCATCAATTTCCCACCAACTATCAAACAAGAAAAGCTATTGAGCAATATTCATCATTGCAATAAACCAAATTAAACAAGATGTTTCCTAATGTGCTTTATCCTGAACAACAGGAGCATGTGAAAGGGAATGTTTAGTGCTTTCGCCTCAGGCTTACTTGCCATTGATACCATCTAACTAAATTGATCTTGTTAAACAGTGCAGACTCCTGGAGGGATGCTTACTTGGGTTTAGAGTGGTTTAGTTTGGTTACAGCTTTTTCTGTTTATAGTCAATTTAAGGAGGAGCTGAGATCTATTATTTGTGAACTGGGAGAAGATTGTCCATGCTGGAATCTGTTTCCATGGGCTAAACCAAACAAATTTATAATCTCAACTGATTATTTGGCTAGAGTCTATATAGATGACAAGGTAGCCAAGTGGTCTTGAGTTAATGGTACATTTGGATTTGGCTGACTTCTTTCTCATCTAGGTTTCTAAGATCCTCAGTAAATCAGTAGATCTTGTCTTCTGCTTCTCATTTATGACTTCTACCACTGTTCACAGACTAGGTGATGTAATTCACAACAGACTTTGAGGAAATCACTTTTATATTTCTCTATTGCCTAATCAAAGATAGCTGCTGGGCAAGGGACTGTGTGGTTTTTACTCCTTTTTTATTATTTATGTGTTTTCATTTTTAATGGCGAAGGTAACTAGACAAGCACAGAACTTCCTGATCTTCCTCTTTTTGATATGTTAGTGCTTATACCTTTTGTTCACTCAGGTTCTTCTATCTCCCAGTTCAGCCCCTTGCTAGTTTCAGGGGGCAGGAGAGGGAGTTTGTCCTGAAGGACTGAAAAAAGTTATCCTTTATTTAAAAACAAACAAAAGCCTCATCTGAATTACATAGAGTGCAGAGGGCATCTCCGTGAAAGCTGTAGGTATATGAATGATCTGCTGTATGTAACTGGACTTGTTAACCAAGTCCAGTTTATGTTAATTCCGTAATTTTGTTAATTTCTAGCTTTGCAGTTTCCAGGTGCTGCTTTAATTTGAGCCAGATATTAATTCTGCTTACACTCCATAGTTGGTCTCCTTGAACTGTGAAGTGGGTTTGTGTTGTTTTGTTGTTTTTTTCCCCTCCCTTTGTCCTTTTATGTTATTGCCACCTAAGTCTGGCTCAACTGTGGCTGAAAAGCAAAACAAAGAAAGAAATAAATTTATCCATAGGTGAATGAAACACCATTGCTCGAATAAACAATCCAGCTAACTTCTAAAAATGAAACCTGATCTGAGGATCTAACTTGATTGTAACACAGAATCTGTGGCAGCAGATTTTGCATTTTCATGTTTCACCTTACCTAGTGCCTTATGTTACCTTCAGCTCATGGGCAAAGAGGTGGACAAAGCTCCAGCAGCAGTCTTTCTGCTGCAGAGGAGAAAGTAGGACCTCAGTACACTTCTGCTTCTCTTCTACTGTGCAGTAACAGGACATCTTTCTCATTCTGGGACCCCCCCACATCAAAAATAGCCTTGTGGAGAGTTGCACAAGTGCATCTGAGGTCTGTGTCATGACTGGGGGAAGAACCAAGGCTCAAGGGGAGACATGCAATCTGGAGCAAACACCTTCCTCAGCTGGCATGCATCCCCTCTATACAGCATCAGGTACCACCCTCCCGACACTTACAGACAGCTCGTCGCAGGGTAGTTTCTTACTGCTGCATGTTGCAGTGTTTCTTTGGAAACTGCTGTGATAGTAGTGCCTTTCTCATAAAGTCTTTGGATGGATCTTACAAAAAGTAGTTAATATTTATGAGACTTAGAGGAATATGTGCTGTGTTTAGCATTATGTGCTTGTTTTGGTATTTGGGTATTTGGATGCTCAATTGTTATGGCACCTGTATTAGTGTTATTCTTCACATGTTTTCTTTATCTTGATTAAAAACAGTAAGTTAAGCGCATTACCTTTAATTGTTAGGGGATAGTGCTATTTCTTTTGCTGTAATTGTTTATTGACTAAATAGAACTTTTTTCAAGTGCATTAAATCTCAAATACCCAAAGAACTAGAATGTGTGTGTATATATATGCTTTTTCCCCTGCAAAATAAATTTTTAGGTGTTGAATAGAAGATTTTTGATTAGCAGTTATAAGTTAATTTAGCCTAGTTTTCTAGGTTTTTTTTTCAGTCTTCAGTATGAAAAAAAAGCCAAGCTTAGACATAGGTGCACAAGCTTGTTTTGTAATTTGAAAGGGTTGTTTTTGTATTTTTTCATGCAAACTTTGAACTTAAAAGTAAAAAAACAAACAAAAAACCACAAAAAAACAAAACACCCCAAACCAAACCCCACAGTTAATTTATGGTAAAATAAGTGCTTATAAAGATTACATAACTTCTACAATAAATAATTTTATTATCGCAATGCTAGGTTTCTCTTACTAGTATATTATCTGTGGGGAAAAAAAAGGATACCAGAAATATTTTTTCCCATTTATTTTCATAGAATCATCCTGGTTGGAAGGGACCTTGAAGATCATCAAGTCCAACCATAACCTAAATCCCCCTACCATAACCTGATTTACCTGTTCAGAGCTTAAATCATGCTGCTAAGCACTATATCTCCATTTCTTTTAAACGCTTCCAGGGATGGTGACTCCATCACCTCCCTGGGCAGCCTGTTCCAGTGCCCAACCACTCTTTTAGTAAAGAAATTCTTTCTAATATCCAGTCCAAACCTCCCCTGGCGCAGCTTCAGGCCATTTCCTCTTGTCCTGTCGTTACTCACTTGAGAGCAGAAGCCAGCTCCCACCTCCCTGCAACCTCCTTTCAGGTAGTTGTAGAGAGCAATGAGGTCTCCCGTCAGCCTCCTCTTCTTCAAACTAAACAATCCCAGTTTCCTCAGCCTCTCCTCATAGGGCTTACTCTCCAGACCTTTAACCAGCTTGGTAGCTCTACTCTGGCCACACTCCAGCAACTCGACATCCTTCTGGTAGTGAGGGTTCCAGAACTGAACACTGTACTCAAGGTGTGGCCTCACCAATGCCGAGTACAGGGGCACAATCACCTCTCTAGTCCAGCTGGCCACACTACTCCTGATGCTGGAACGGATGCTGTTGGGTCTTCTTGGCCACCTGGGCACACATCTTTTTTTGTTCACCCATCAGTCCCCCATGCAACTTCAGTTGAACTTCTGGTTTTGAGTACGCTGAAATATGGATGTTTTGATAAAAGCTGTGAAGTATTTTTGTGATAACAATAGATCAGTTGAGTGATAAGGACTTTCTAATTGAGAATTCTTGTTTTGGGGAGAAAGAGTTATTTTTGTCAGAGTAAAAGCAGAAAGTTAACTCAGAAAATTTCATTTTTAGTGTAATAATATCCAGAAAGAGACAGAAGGCAATAATGTTTTATGCAAAGATGTTAAGAATAAGGTAAAAAATGTTTTATACCATAAAGTGAAAAGTATCGAGTCAATCTTTGTCACTGTATCTAAATACATATTCTTAATATATTTTCATAGCCATGGGCACAAGACTTCCTTGTTAATGCAGAGGCACAATGTCATTATATAGGTCACCTTTCACATCAATCCTATTAATCACCTAGAATTATCTGCATGTCTGTATGTTAGTATGTGTTTATATAAGGATGGACGTAGCCTTGAATTCTCGCACTTTTATTAAATACATTATAACAAGTCTGACCTTATTTTTAGAAATCCTTATTTTTGTCTGCTTTCTAATCTGACTACAGGAAAGACATTTCAGTCAACCCTGCATTGTTGTAGTGAATGAAACTGTAATCTGTCCTTCATGGTAGGAAAAAGAGAACGTGTAGGTGTATGTGGTGTGGTTTTGTGTTTTGGGATTTTGTTATTGTTTGGTTTTAATATATTTTAAAAGTTCCATCCTTCTTATTTCATTATCACCCTGGATGTCTAATTTTGGAAGTGCATGGGGAAAAGCTTGCAGTACCTGGTAGCAGTGAAGTATAAATGCCATTATGAAATTGATGTGTGTAATATAGGTCATGCACAGATTGTCTTTAATGATGCTTAGTCCAAACGTGTAATGGATTTTTTGTGAAGCAATGTCAATACATAAGTTGTTTGGGCATCTTGGTTTTTCTTAGCACATGTATACACTATTTAAAATATTAAACTTGGGGCTATCCCTACTGTAAATCTTTCAAGACAGTTTTGCCTGCAGGCTAATGGAATACTAACCTGGTTTTGATCCTAGGCAAATTTAGAACCTGTTCCTCCATTTGTGTTTTCAGTAGTTTCTCTTTTAACCTGCAGAAATATAATTGTGGGGTTTTTTTCTTAACTAAAAAAAGATAAGAAAAAGCAATACGCAGTGGTCTGTGATCCTGTTATGGTAGGCCTGTTGATAAGAGGCTATTTTTGTTTTAATTGTTATATTCTATTTTTAACTTTTGCATCATAATCAGTTGCATTTTACAGAGTCACTCCCAAACAGTGATGCTATACTTCAGCCAATTAAATTATAAATAATTAAAAAATTATGAATGCTATAGTTAAAAAAATGTATATACTTCTGTATGGATTTGTAGCACTGCACTGGATAAAGCTAAAACTGCTCTCATACTTGTTGCTTAGTTGTTGATTCTCATGGCTATATCTGTAATGAATTGATGTTTTGAAGTTAAACTGCATTCAGTCATGCAGTCATTCACTGCATTCAAGTATACCCTACTGGCCTCTTAGGCAAACCAGTACAACACCTTGCCCTGTGACACAATGGATGTACTCAGAAAGGTTAATGTTAACTATAGGACGCAGTTAGAGAGGCACAGTTGTACAATACAGTCACATGCTAGGAAAGCATGATCAAGTCCATTAATATGCATGTAACAAATGTGCTAATAGCAAGTCCCTCTGGGACCACGCTAACTGTGTAGTTATCAGTGCTTACTGGTACAGCTAATCATAGAATCGTAGAATGGTTTGAGTTGGAAGGGACCTTAAAGATCATCTAGTTTCAACCCCCCTGAATGGGCAGGGAAACCTCCCATTAGATCAGGTTGCTCAGGGCCCCATCCAGCCTGGTCTTGAACACTTCCAGGGAGGGGGGTCCTTCAAATTCCCTGGACAACCTGTTCCAGTGTCTAATACTAAGTCAGGCTATTGTTTTCAGCCTGGAGGGAACAGGTCAACAGGAAACAGAGAACACCACTGAACACTGCTTACATTTATAGACAATAACCAAATTATGCAGGAACAAATAAACTTACAGCTTTTAATACCAGGAAAAGAACACAGTTGTTTCATGTGATGGCTGACAGTATAGATAATGTAAAGAAATATTTTTAAATAAGCCTGTGATTTTCTTAGCTAAATATAAGTTGAACTAAGGTTTTCAGCTTGTGTAATGTAGACTGCAAGACTTAAGCAGTTTGTGCCAGCAAAGAGTCTGTCCCATGAAGCCTGACTAAGATGCATTGCTATCAGAGCACATGTCAAAGACTAGTAGCTATCAACTATGGAACTCAAATACATGTATTGCACTTAGTTCGACAGAAGAACCATTCTGGACTGTTAGTATTGATAATAAATTTTGTAGTTAAGATTGGAGAAAATGTTAAGCTTACATCATTTGATGAAATGAAGATACTAGTTGAAGAATGAAAAAATAACCTATTTTCTAATTATATTCAGTTATAACTGAACTACTTCACATAACCCTGCAGCATCCTTATAAACAGTTTTTATTAGTTCTGGTAAAATCAACAATGTTAAAGCTGAAGTCACAAAGTGAGTGTTACATAGCACTAGGTATTGGTAGTAGGATGAAGTGGGATCTCCTGAGTCTGTAATGTTTCTTCCAAGGTCACATTGAGATATTTCGGTAAGGTAAAGCAAAGTAGCTTGAACTGCTTCTTACTGCATTGTTGACTGCACTATTTAAAGTAAGTATTTATTCCAGTTACTGCCTTCTGCAAGTTAACTGAAAATTAATAGTTACTCTTCTTTTTTCTTAATATTCCATGGTAAAACCTAGGCATTAAAATTATTCCGAAGTACTTTGTTAAAGGAAAAAGCATTTCAGATGTGAAGGAATCCCTGCTTTTTTGGGTTGATTTTTTTTTATTTCTTTATTTTTCAAGTAGTGACTAGTTTTATAAATAATTAATGTTTTCATTTGGTTTCTTACGTTCACATTAACTAGATTCCATATTTATCTTTTGGCTTTCCCTATTGGGAGAAGTACTGGTCCACAGCACTGCATTTACAGGTGTGTTGTCAGAAGGGGAAAATGGGTGGCTTGGCCCAGTTATCCCTCTGCTCTGATCTCCTTTATTGTAATTAAAATGAGTGATTTTTCATATTTGAAGCTTCTGAGGCCTATAGCAAATAATGAAATAAAAAATGTGGGGTTTTCTTTGAGTCTGTAAATCATACTTAATAGGAACTGTTATTTTTCTGAGCTGAGAGAGAATCAGAGAGAGAGAGAGAGAAGTAGGAAAAAAAACCACATTACTCTACCTTGCCCTAGTATCTTGACAAGAAAAGATCCTTATGTTTTCCCCTGTTCAGGTTAGAAAATTGAGTCCTATTTTTAATCCCCAGTTCACAGCAGCAGAACACCAGGTAGTTATTTCTAGCATCTGTTTGTCATAAAGTAAGGTATACCCAAAAGAGACACTCTTCATAAACACTGAGCACCAGAAATACTCTTCATATTAAATTGGACCACATGAATAATACAGAAGTCATGAATTTAAATTATTACTGGCATTTGGAGAAAATGGCAGTATTTCAGCCATTAAATAACAACTTTGCTTTATTTCTGGAAACAAAGTTATTAAGTTGTAAATCATATTGATGCTATGGCACAGATATATTTCTGGTTCTTAAACCATTCAGACATCTCGACAGTACTGTGCTGCACTGCAATTGTTTCCTCAAAGATCTTCAGCCAGCTTCTGTGAGATATTGGAGCCACAGCCTTACTGTGATGGCATTATTTTATCATACTAGTTCTTGGCACCACTGTTTGTGAAGCCAAAGTATCACGGAGTTTTTAAGGTGGATTCTCTAACCCATGTTGTGTTTGATGGTTCTGCAGTCTCATAACAGCTAGTTTCAGAACTGCTGTTTAAAGCTAGCTGGGGTACAGTAAACTAAGTAGTATTGTCACGGCAACTTTTTGTCTTTGAATCTTTTATCCTTGAGTCTTATCTGTTTACATATCCTGAACAGGGTAAGACTAAAGTTTTACCAAACAATGATATACATGGGTAAATTAGTATCTTTTTAGTCTGCTGTGCTCATTATTTCCCTTTCCTGTTCTTGCTCTTCCTTCACCCCTCAACCTGCTTTCTAGCTAGTGAAAGTAAATTGAGGTGAGTTGGAAAAATAATTGTTGAAACAAGTGACTACTTGCTGATGGGGTCTATAAGGGGCTTATGTCAGAATGCAGAGGAGGAGAACACTTTCATTCAGATAATGTTGGCACAGGAAAGCAAAAATTTCTGTCCTGTGTTTTAAGAAAAATGTCCTCAATAATCTTGAGAGAAATATTGTAGTCTTTCCAGGACTTTGCTTTGTAAAGTATGAGTGCTGTGTTTGCACATATGCCAAAAAATAAATATAAGAAGAATTAGAATATAGTTTCCATTTGAGGAGTCTCTCCAGTTCATATTGTTTGGTGGAAAATAAACTGGATATAGTAACCTCAAGAATAAAAGGAACAGGGTTTTTTGGACTTTCCATCAGGTCTCTTATTGTTGCTTCAGTTGTTATTTCAAAAGGGAAAATCAGGAGAGCATAAAAAGTTTTTGTTAGAGACCTGCACTGAAAAGCTCAGACTTGAGTATGTCTGGTTTCACATTTTTCTTCATCAGGGATCCAAAAGAAATCAGAAACTAGAATACTAAGGAATGGAAAACGCAGATAAAAAAGAGTTGCAAATCCAGCATGACAAAAGGAAGATCCAAGGGGAAAACAATTTTGGAGAGTGAAAGAAACATTGAGCAGCACAGGAGGCCACCTGTTAGAGCTCAGGCTATGAACAGGTAAGATTTTATAAAAAGTCAAGCTGACTTAGACCTTGTGAGAGGAATCAATTCAAATAGGAAAAGGTTTTTCAGCCATGTACATAAAAAGAGATTAACAAAAGCGAAGACTTCTAGGTTGTAGGATGGGAGAAGATAAAGGGTAAAAATGGCAAAATAAAGTGCTTCACAATCTGTAAGGATGATTAGGCTGAATATGGACTCAAAGACAGGAAAGAAAAAGGGAGAAATTGGATGAAAGCTGAGATGCAGAATATTTTACAGTAGGAATTTAATGACCTTGAAGTAATAAAAATAAAATTACTTCTAGAGGACATTTTTGGAAGGATTAAAACCATCAGTTTATGTTACAGAATGCAGACTGCTATTTTTGGTGAAAGCTGAGATAAAAAACTCGGGTGGAGTGGGCATAGAGTACTTCTGAGCCACCACCAAACTGGGGTGTCTGTGGGACAGGAAAATACAAACTGAAACTGAAAAAGAGGCAATTGTTTCTACAGAGACAGGACTGTTGTTGCCATTACATGAGCTATGTTCCAGAAGACACTCACCTGTAGTACAGCATACAATTCTGGTCACCCAATTTCCAGGAATGTAATAAACCCAAGCTGGGTTAGGAGAGGAGAGGTACTACAAAGATGATGGCAGCAGATGGCTTTTGGAGAACCTGTTCAAGAAGGGGAATTTAGAAGAGCTCTTTTATTTCAGTAAAGCAAAATCTGAGACAGGTTGTTCAGGTGATGGAGCATTAAAATAAGAAGCAACACTGCTACCAAAGTTGTTATGCAGGGGGGAAACACTGGCATCATTGAAATGTTTTTTGGTTTATGTCGGGGGAAAGGGAGGTTAGTCCTATCCTGTCATTAGCAGATAAGTCATCTATCTTGTTTAAAGTCTTGTTTTGTGTTTCCCCACACAAATATTTATATAAAGTTAATATGCCAATCAATTACGACCACCAATAAACCACAAATTGTTTGTCTTTTTCTGCTCTGAAAAATCTTTTATTTAAGGAAAGCGAGTATTCCCACATTCCTAAAATAATTTGTCCATTACCCTGTCCTCCCTCACACATGCCTGAAATTCTCCTAGCTTTTGAAATGTTGAAAATTAACTACTTTTTTTCAAAGTTGTAATATTCTTCACTCTATCAAATAGTTTAGTATGGTCACATGAAGATGACAATAAGATTTGGGTTGTTCCACTACAAAGTGGAAGATAAAACAGAAATACATAATTCTTCAGGCTAATTAAATCAAAGCAATAGCAAGGCAGCCACAGTTTAGATTAAGATATTTCTCAGGAAATCAAATTAAAAATAGGTTAAGGCTCCCTTTTGGTGTCCTATGATGTAAAATATTGCTAAAGCCCTACTCATTATCCTTAGCTTTCTTGTGCTACTTTTCAATTAATCTTCTCTTCACAGAAATAAACATTTTAATAAGAATATACAATAACACCAACCACTGATGGTAATTACTCTTAAGTAAAATAGCTATTTTTATTGCAGTAAATATAAAATGGCAATTTTAATTATGTAAAGTCTCTAATGCCTGAATGATTTTAGCCCATTTTCCATGTTTGTACATGAAAGCTGGCTCCATATTTTTAGTGTTACCAAAGTTACAACGAGATATGATTGGGTTTGAGTGTTTATTGTTATCTTAGCAAAGTGCCTTTTATTTTTTGTTTATGTTCTGAAAGCTTGGCAGAGTAGTGGCAATCCACACACTAATGGCTAGTCTGGGTTTGTGCCAAAAGAACACTAATGGCTGCAAGCACAGAAAAAAACATCTGAAGAGTAAATGCCAAATTAGTCCTTGATGTAACTCTTTTGCATTAGTGCAGTTGCACTAGAGAATACATTATTCACAGCGTGCATCCTATTGTAATCCATTATCTTCTAATGAGGCTTGCATATATCACAACAGTTGAACACTCTGGCTTCAGCCTTTGTTTTTCTGTCCAGAGGTATCCCAAATTGTACTGCTTGTTTTGGCCTATGTGCCCTGTTATCAAAGCAGCTGAACATACGCAATCTCCCACTGAGAAACCTAAATGAATTTTACCTTTACAACCGAATTCAGCATGCTGTAACTCCTTTTGAACACCTTTAAAACCTAAAGTCATAGGTAAGTCCCACCGCAGTAAAAGTAGTTGTAGGTTTTAATAGTAACACTGATGATTTTTTGGATTTGTTCAATGCCGAACGCTACCATTTTGGCATGTGCTGTGTTTCTTCTTTTATTTAACCTGTTAGTATGCTTATTTGTCCCACAAAATAGGGAAGTTGTTTTATTGGAGAAAGTAGGTAAGGTTATTTATACTTGCTACAAACAAGTTTCTGGAGAACAGCAGTATGCCTCTGTTCTTACTGCAGGGTTTTAAATTCATTGTGTTCTGCCTTGGCAAAAGGAATACAAAGTGGGAGGGTGCAACCTCTATACAAGGAGGTCTTTTAAATATTTGAAAAAGTGTTATCTTGTAATAATCTACTGAAAAATAAAGTTGCTGGAGGCTGAGGCACCAGCTCAATAGTTTGTCATTTATAATAATTTGATTTAATCAAACAGAGAGAGACAATGCCTTGCTGATTTAAAATGGATGACAGTAAATAATACCTTGGACTTTGTGTGTTTTTTTTCCCTCCCTTGTATTATTTCCGTATTCAGGACTGTAATTTCTCTAACTTCTCTCACCCTAGTCAGATGTTGTTGTGAACCGGCACGATTTGTCAGGATGTTGAAACATGGTTCGCCTTCCTTATTGGAAAAATTTGTTAGTGGAACCAAGGGGTCTGCATGTGGCGCTCGCCTCTTTGAGGAGCAGCCTCCGCAAGCTGACTTGTAAGGTGGAATACTGAATCACACCTCCTGCCACACCCACGGATTTAGATTGACTGTAAATTTATCATTTAATGAATTACACCAGTTTATCAGGGAATTTAACACAATCTAGGGGAGGAAGGGTTCAGGAGAGATAGGGTCTTTCAAACACCAAATACTTATACATGTACTGATACTTATATATGAATACACCTTATTATTTACACACCGAGATTAACTCTTATTATTTAAGAGGGGAAGAGGAAGGAGGGATATGCCCAACACCTGTCCCGTACAGGGTCGCGGTTTGTGTGGAGGTAAGCCAGGGCAGGAACACCCTCTGGAGGGAATGATACCAAAATGCAATCTCCTACTTTATTCCTGAGATGGTCTAAGTATTTATATATTAGGTGCGGATGACTTGCTCTGCAACCTGGTCTTAGAACCCACGGGTGGTGGGAAGAAGTCTCAACGCAGGTGATTGGCAGCAGGCAGGTTCCACAGGGGAGCAGGAACTGCAGGTGAGCTGGGACCCCCAAAGGGCAAGGAGCAGCAGGTTCATTGTCCATCCAAAGAGCGGTGGCCAGCAGCAGGCAGGCAGTTTCTTTATGGCTCTGAGGGACTCCCTCTTTCATCCCCCATCTTCCCTGCCAATTAGGCAGGGACTTTCTTCCCGTCCAGCTACACCATCCCTGTGCAGGCTTGCTTTTTGCAACACTGTTGAGGTTTTCCTGCCGTTGCTCCTGCTTGGCGGCTGGTTACTTCCTCCTGGAGTCTAAGTTGTTGTTTTGTGTCAGAGGAGGCAGGCAGACTGGAGAGTGTTTAAAGTGCCTGACAGAGCAGCCATTTTATGTCAGATACGATTGCTGACCTAAATTACATATTATGTTAGTGTGACGAAAAATCTGGTCCTTCACAGATATATTGTCAGTATACTGTGAGAAACTTTGTCCTCCTCTGTCTGCATGGCTTTTTCCCACTGGTAGTGGTTAGTTGTGATAACTGAATAGCTCTCTTAAGTTCTCTGATTGCTCTTTGTGGACATGGTGCTTGCCTGCCCAGGTGACGTCTGTTAAAACTCTAGCAAGCTCTTTTTTTTTCCTCTGTTGTCTTAATCTGTTTTTGATAAATTTTATCAGTAGCACTATAATTTCTTAACAGTGGCACCACAGCCTGTAAGAACCAGCCAAATGTAATATTCACATTCACTGTTTCTGTTTTCTGTCTCTGTTACTCATTACTGCAATCAGGCTTATAAATTATCTCAATTTTATCCAGTCACAGGCTAGTCCTAATCCATCAAAATCCTGGACACATTCTTTTCCGAGTTTGCGATCATCTGTGTTTGATTTGGTTTTTTATTCAGACATTGCTGCTGTTATCTAAATAATTTTTGTGATCATCTGATCATTCATTGAAGATGATGATATCATGTCTCTCTTGAGCTGCATATTCTTTTTTGATTGATGAGCATTTCAGCTGATCAATGCTTTTATTTTACTTGTGTTACTGAATGACACTTGATCTGAATTCAGAGCCTCCATAGCGTGCAAAATATTATCTTTAGAGATATCTACCAATAACATCTGGTTCAAATGCCATAGTAAAGTCAGATTTCCACAGTTGTTCTAATAATTCATCAGGCCTATACCTGTGCCTCTTGGGGAATAACTTTGCATTCTCTGGAAATCTATACATAACTCAGTGACCTGCCTGGTTTGGAAATTATCATCACATCTTTTTCCAATGGCTGTGTGATACTATTAGCCCTTGTTTAAACAGTTATTTCACTGTGATTTAGCTTTTTCAAAATAGTGATTTGCCTGCAATACATTTGCTAAGATATGTTCAATATAGTAGTGGAATGCAACTCATTTCTTGTTTTCCATAGACCCCATGAAAATGTCCTGAGTTATTTCCACTTACATTCTCTGGTTGTGTGGGTTTGTTGTGAGTTTTTTCTGCTTTACCTGTTCCCTTGCTACCAGTGATGTTCTTGATTTCTTATCTTGCAAGATTTCTCTCACTTCTTTTTTGTTTGTTTGTTTAAGCACATTAATATTTTAAATGCAGGGAGTTTACAGCTCTACAGTCTGGTTGATGAAGTCTAGACAGTCTACTAAGCCTGGCAGGCTTATTGTGTCCAATATGTTCTGCTTGCCACCTTGTGTTATTGAACAGGAGATGGCAGAATTGGAAAGTGACCCTTTTTTGTGACACACCCTCTGTGTGTCTTAAATTCTTGCATTAAACCATCCAGAAATCAGTTGGTCATTGACCTAGTAAGTGTCCCACATGCCCCCAGGCTTTTCAGTCTGAGTGCTTTGTGTTACTGTCTCTCATGCTTGGTTTTTCGTGACATGTTTGCCTAGATTCTTAGTCCATTTCCATTGAATGCTTACTGTATTGGACTCTTTCGTCTGTCATCTTGAGCGTAACTAATAATTGATCCAAATCCTTATTTACTTCCTCATTATGGGGTTGAAAGAAGCCATGAAAGAAAGCAGTTCTTTCAGAACAGTCATAATGTATGATTCCTAGCTGTATCCAATTGGTTTAGAACAGGAGTGTTTTATTTTGTTTTATTTTGTTTTGTTTTTTTTAAAAAAACCCACAACATTCTGTTCTGGGTTCCATTCTGAACAGAGAACTAGAATATGGTTCAAGTGAAATTGCCATTGGAAGAGTGAGTTGATTTTAATTATTTGAAGAATCATATGCAGAATGGTTTTGAAGGGTTTTCTATAAAGCCAAAAAAATGGAAAATGTGAAACTCCTAACATCATCTTTCTAAAGATCTGAATGAGAATGGCAGCTCTCTGTGAGCATCTAAATGGGAGAATAAGTGAGCATACTGCAATGTCAGAATGAAATTAAAAATGTTCTTCATACTTTGTAGAAATCATCTAGGAGAAATTATCTGGGCCAGAAGATATGAATTAGTGCCAAGTGGCTTGCTTTGGAAATAAAGATAAGCACATGAATCTGAAGCAGGCAGGGGGCATATTTGGCCATGCCACACACACAGCTTGATTTGGCTGTTGTAGATTCCACGTTGTACTAGTCAATATTAGATTGTTGTTTAAAAAAAAAAAAAAAAAAAGAAAGAAAGAAAAAAGTCTAACAATTATTTGGGATTTATAAACATGAATTCTGTGTTAGGCACTGCAGGTTATTTTTTTTTCTTCACTCCCAAATGGTCATTAGGCATCAGCAGGACTATTGCTGTGTCATGTTTGATACTGCTTTTTAAGAAAAGCAGTGTGTGGAAGAAGATGACAAAGCTGGGGAAAAGTTTTGGATGACACTGAAAGTAGGCCTGTTGCTGCATTTTGAGTTTGAATACAACTGCACGTGAACTTACACAGCTACGTATGGTGAAATCCTGCTCCATTACATGGAGTCAAGATAGAGATAGTAGTTGAGAGGTAAACTGGTGAACAACTTCCATTTCTTTTGCTTTATGACTAAAATAATGATACATCAAATATATGAAGTAAGTTAGATAGTTGAGGATGTTGCTAAAAGAGCCTGCATACCCTTTGCAAAACAGTATACACTTTGGATCTGATTGATTGCTAACCTTCCTTTGGCTGGTAGTGTGGTGATGGATTAACTTGTGTACTTTTTGAGAACGTCTATGAGCCTAACAGGAGGAAGCATTGCTCCTGCTCTGAAAGAAAAAAAGGGCTAAGCTGAAAACCAGTCACATTTTCTTGTAATGTTTTCTTTATTTGCAAGAAATTTGCAAGAAACTATTCCTCCAAGTCTTGGATGTGATTTTTTTATTATTATTTTTTTTTAATTAGAGACCACATAAGGAATGAGGAGGGAGAAGAGCACTGTGACTTCTCTTAACAGTTCAATTGTACATTAAGCTGAAATAATAATTCTTACGAAAGCAGCAAGTTCTCTAGATAGCTTTGTTAGTCTTCCACAGTTTAACAGAGTAGGAAAAAAAAAATAGGATTTTTCTTTTATCACTGTAATAAACTTCTCTAGGGTACGTCTCTAATCCACTCCACAACTTTTCCCATCCCCTCAACCCTTCATGTCCATGTATTCCACACTGACTGGTTTAACATATGAAGAATGATACTACAAAGAGACTCAGAAATATGTAAAGGTCCCTGTGCCTTTCCTGAATATGTTGAAATAGTCAACAAAAACATGGTAATTTGAACTCCGGTTCATTTGATCTAATATTAAATTAGCTACTCTTGGGATATCATTTTTTAATCAGTCAGAACACAGTTTTATGCTTAACTTTCTGTGGGGTTCACTAAGAGTTAAGGAATTGAACAGAACCACTTCAAGTACAGATGAGAGACTTCTCCTCCCTCTCTCCCAGATCATTTTGACCTTATGATATTTTGGGCATTAAAAGGATTAAACATACTTTGCTGTTTAGAACCAGGGTCATCATTGATGTCAGTTCTCCAGTACAGGGATGAAAACTTCATTATGTCTCAAACTTACTGAGTCAAACATATCAGAACCAGAATAAATTCAAGGTTTTAATTTAGAAACATGAGATGTAAAATTTCTTGAAAGGAGACAAAGATAAGGTGAACTTTATTTGAGAACAAGTCCATATGAGAACAAGAGAAGAGTGAGGTGATGGGAGGAGCAAGGTAGCAGTGATGGATGTGTACTAGGGGGAATTTTTTTTGTCTAATTTAACAAGTTTTTCTTATGTAAAATATATGGTAAATTTCATTTGCCTTTGCATGAAATTTTATTTGCATGAAGCAACTGATAGAACCAAAGAGGCTCTGAAACAGAACAGAGATGTGTTAGCATGGGGCATCTTGCAGCACCAGAACCCTTATGGTACTGGAGGTTGCTAGTCATGCTATTGTGGTCTTGTAAGTTAAATATTTTTGTGTGAGGCCTAGACAAAAGAAGATATGTTTTGAAGCTTTAAAAACAAAACAAAACAAACCCCAAAAACAACAACAACAAAAAACCCCACCCACACTGGAATAAAAAAAAAAGAAAAAAAAAAAAAGCCCTTGAGTCCATTAACTTCATTACATGCAACTCTAAAAGAAGTAGTTTTGGGTTAGCTGGCAATTGAAAATCCCGTAGGAAGGTGTTAGCTCGTATACATGCTGCCTATGAGAAAACAAAATTGTATTTTGCTTAAGGTGTGGGAGGAAAAATCAAATCAAATACCATTTTACAAGTGCATGCAATAACTGGAATTTAAAACAAGATATGTTTTAGTCAAGTAATTCTAAGCACGGTATAGTAAATTTTTCATGAAGGTTAGGAAAAAAATGACAGAAATATAATTTAAACTGAGTGTTTTTGATGCTGAACTTGAAAGTGAGGGATTTAATAGAACTTTTTAAAATCTGACGAGTTTCAGATAACATCATATTTGGCAAAGTGCTTTATTGGTTTTTGGATTAGAGTTTTTTCATAAATTTTTCTCTTCAAACTAATAAAATTCATGTAGCTGTCAGTTTGCATTTGATCCCTATTTTGTTTTGCCTCAACAGTGTAATCTCAATCAGTCTAAGTTATTTTTATGCTGCATTTACAGGGTATAAAAATGACAAATCACTCATGTCTCAGAGCTGGTATTTCATCCAAAGTTTGAATATCGAAGCTGAGGACAACAGCAGCTGTGTGACAACACAGGCTGGACAGATTCTTCTGCCTTTACATCACTGCTCAGTAGTGCATTGTGTTAACAGTCCTGTACAAATCAGCTCTGCAGGGGTGTGAAGTACAACCTCATTTGTTCTGAGCAAAGGTAGCAGAATCCATGGGGAGCATCGATAATGGCATATTTATACAACTAGTGAGGTCTTTGTTTTAACCTCACCTTACTCCTGACTTGAGTGTCACATCTGATGCAATCTTTGCACCTTCTTTTGGTTTTCATTTCCTTTCTGACTTGTGACTACTGGCAGAAGTGTTATTGGTGGTCTTTGAGGCACATCAGAAATTACCTCAACTTTGTGGCCTAAACTAGGAGCAGAAAAACTCTGTATAAATGCATTGACTCTGAGCACTTTCTGTTGTATTGTTTTTATATAGCTTTTAAACTCTTAAGAGAAAGGACTGTTTTCATTGTATTTTCATGCAACACATGGCAGAATGAAGTCCAAATCTCAGGTGAGATGTCTAGCTGCTACTGTAGAAGCTATAATAAGAATTAAACTGATAGCTTGAGAAATGTTGAGTTTGCCTTCCTAACAATTTATTGTTTGTTCTTATTTTTCTTAAAATAGGCTTTGACTCAACTTTCTGATTCAGATTCTTTCATTTCTGGCATGTAAGATTATGTTGAGAAGAACAGAAGTTGCCTGAGCATCATTTGTTGACCAGGCAAAATATTTCAGAGGAAGAAGTTGCAGAGAAGCATTTTTCAATTACAGTTTCTTAGTCCCTAACTTGTGGTGACTCATGACCAGGCAGGAATGTTAGCACTGAATTTATCCTTGGAGGGTCCATCTCATGTGACATTTGAGGTGATTGGAGAAGGAGGAGGAGGAATTAATGTGAAATAACAGGCACAGGAACATCTTGTGCCAAAGTTGGGGGATCAAGTATCACCCTTTGGAAAGGAAGTGCAAGCTCTGAATCAGAATTATAATGGTCTAAATGAGAAGGGTGAAAGATTTAGGTATTTATCCATAGTGTTAGTAAAGAATACTCAGCACCTTCACAGGAAAATGGAAGTGATGGAAAATCAAACTAAAATTAAGAACTTGAGGTTGGTTGACATGAAAATGGAGAACTGGATATAACTGCCACAAGGGACATGATACAGGAGTTGCTTAAACTTTGTGCTTCAGCTCCCATTGATAAGGCATAGACTGGTTTGGGTTGGAAGGAACCCTAAAGATCATGTAGTTCCCACCCCTCTGCATGGGCAAGGACACCTCACACTAGATCAGGTTGCTCAGAGCCCCATCTAACCTGCCCTTGAACACTTCCAGGGATAGGGCATCAGCAAGGTCCCTGGGCAACCTGTGACAGTGTCTCACACCCTCATAGTGAAGAATTTCCTCCTAACATCCAATGTAAGTCTACGCTTTTCAAGCTTTAATATGTTACCCCTTGTCCTCTCACTACAAGCATTTGTAAAAAGCCACTCTCCAGCTTTCCTGTAGGCCCCCTTCAGATACTGGAAGGCTGCTATATAAGGTTTGCCTGGAGCCTTCTCTTCTCCATGCTGAACAACCCCAACTCTCAGCCTGTCTTCATGGGAGAGGTGCTCCAGCCCTCCAGCCGTGTTTGTGGCCCTCCTCTGGACTTGCTCTGACAGCTCCATGTGCTTCCTGTGTTGGAAGCTCCAGAACTGAACACAATACTCCAGGTGGCATCCCATGAGAGCAGAGGGGCAGAATTACCTCCCTCAACGTGCTGGTCACACTTTTTTTGATGCAACCCAGGACCTAGTTGGCTTTCTGAGCTGCAAGCACACATTGCTGGCTCATCTTGAGCTTCTTGTCCACCATCACCCCAAGTCGTTCTCCTACTGGACTGTTTTAGATCCATTCTCAACTCAGCCTGTATTTGTGCCTCAGATTGCCCTGACTCGGGTGCAGAACCTTGCACTTAGCCTTGTTGAACTTCATGTAATTTGCATGAGCCTACCTCTTAAGCTTGTCAAGGTCCATCTGGATGGTATCCCTTCTCTCCAGTGTGTTGAACTCACCATACACTTTGGTGTTGTGAGCATACTTGCTAAGGGTGCACTCAGTGCTACTGTCCACGTCACCAACCACAATATTAAATATTAATGGTTCCAGTACCAACCCTTGGGGAACACCACTTGTCACTGGCCTCCATCTGGATGTCAAGTTGTTGATCACTGCTCTTTTAGTGCCACCATCCAGCCAGTTCCGTACTCAATGAGTGGTCCATCCATCAAATCCATGTCATTCCAGTTCGGATGCTAGGATGTTCAATGGAACAGTGTTGAAGGCTTTGTACAGGTCCAGGTAGATGGTGACAGTTGTTCCTCCTTTGTCCATCAGTGCCTTGACCTCTTCATAGAAGGCCACCACATTAGTCAGGCAAGATTTGCCCTTGGTGAAGTTCTTGACTGTCACCAGTCAACCCTTTGTCTTCCATATGCCTTAGCAGAGCCTTCAGGAGGATCTGCTCCATGATCTTGCTGGGCACAGAGGTGAAGCTGACTGGTCTGTAGTTCCCTGGGTCTTCCTTTTCTCCCTTCTTGAAAATGGGGGTTATGTTTCTCCTTTTCCAGTCAGTGGGAATTTTGCCACGCTGCCAAGACTTTTCAAATATGAGGACACGGGCTTTGTAGCTTCATCGGCCAGTTCTTTCAGGAGCTGTGGATGAATCCCATCAGGTCCCATGTACTTGGGCACCTTCAGGTGGTTTCAAACCTGCTCTTCTCCTACAGTGGGGGGAATCTTCCTTTTCCCAGTCCCTGTCTTTGCCTTCTCTAACTTGAGTGGTGTGACCAGGGCCCTTGCTGGTGAAGACTGAGGCAAAATAATCACCAAGTACCCTCAGCATTCTCTACATCCTGCATGACCAAGTCTCTGTTTTCCTTCTGGAGTGGGCCCACAGTTTCCCTCGACTTCCTATTATTGCTGACATACCTGTAGGAACTTTTCTTTTTGTTCTTAACATCCATGGCCAGATCCATTTCTCTCTGTGCTTTGTCTTGCTTGTCTGTACTCCCCCCAGGACACCTGGCCCTGCTTCCACTCTCTGTATACCTTGGTTTTATATTTAACTGTGTCCAGGAGCTCCTTATTCATCCACACAGGCCTCCTGGCTCTCCTGCGTGCCTTCCTTTTCACTGGGAGGAAATTTCTGGGCATAGAGGAGGTGATCCTTGAATATGGGCCAGCTTTCTTGGGCTCCTCTCCCCATGAGGACTTTGTCCCTTGGTATCCTACCAAGCAAATCCTTGAAGGGACCAAAGTTTGCTCTTTTGAAATCAAGGGTAGTGAGCTTGCTTCCCTTCTTTATCGCTGCCCTAAGGATCCTGAATTCAACCATTTCATAGTCACTACAGCCTAATCTCCTGTTAAGTTTTACATTATCAACCAGCCCATCTCTGTTCGTGAGAACAAGGCCCAGCATAGAACCTTGTCTTGTTGGTTACTCTACCATTTGGAGTAAACATATTCATCAGTCTTGGTCTTTTTCTTATGATTTGCTGAGGTCTAGCTGAATTAGAAGTGCTTTGCAAATGGCATCTTAGTAAGGAGCTAACAGAGACTGTAAGGAAAGACAACTACCATCTTTCAAAAAATATATTATTTTTGGCACTGGGATGAGGTTTATTGTCAATGATATATTGATGTATGAACATGGGTGTATTGTCCATACCAAGCATCTTTAGTACATTGAAAGCACTTCAGCTCTTGGACTACCAACCTAGCTCTTTTTTTTATAAATGCTAAATTTCTGTTAAGAAACATTTTAAACAGTCTTTATACCAACTTTTCATTATTTAGCATGAAAATGAATTTACTTCAAAGAATCTTCTTGCTATCTTCCTAAAATACTTTAGTTTTTTGGTTTGTTGTTTTGTTTTTTTTTTGTGTGGTTTTTTTTTTTTTTTCTGAGGCCAATTTATACTCTAGCTGTGAAAGCCCTGAAATCTCTTTCCAGCTGTATTGCAACTAACAAAGAAATGAAAGTCCCTGATATTTGTTATTTTTCAGGAAGTTGCTATCTCTATATAATGAATTAGGCACAACTAATTAGCAAGGTACCACAACTGTGAAGACTTCTGTTAACTGAACTTCAAAGCTTTCATTCTGACTGTTTGTGGGGGATTGTTCATGTTACGATGATCGCTGTGCCTGTCTGTCGCTTTTAATAGTGTCAGCAGTAACATGAGATATGCAGCGATTTTCTTAATAGAAGCTGGAGGTATGAGGGTCCTGATGACAGTAATAGGTTTTCAAGACCTGCCTGAAGCATATACAAAACTTGACAAATAGATATGGTCAAATTTCATTTAAAACTTCCAGTTTTGCGAGCTGTTTCTGAAGGTGTGTTTTCAGTCAGAGCCACAGGACAGACTTTTTAGTTTACCTGGGCTGTTCCCCTGGCGTTAGGGACTTACTCTTCCCAGAAGATTTAATAAGGTACTGTTGTAAGAATAACTTAGGTTCTGTGTTTTAGTGGCAACTTTATCACTTGTAAGTATGTCATCCTGTATTTCTCTCACAACTGTGATTTTCTAGACTATTCCTGTATGTGGAAGGGACTCTAATTCCCACACTAAAGGTGTGGAAGGACTTGTATTCGTTCATATGGTGGAACTTGTTTACCTAGATGCTCTAGATGGGAGACAGAGACTAGACTGGCGAGTTAGCTAGCAACAAGCAGAAGGGTAAGAGCTAAGTGAGACCAAAAGGGCAAAGACCTATGCTAGTTTAAATCTAATCAGGATTTCAGTCACCTTAAGCAAAGACTGAAGTTCTGGCTGTGTGCTTCTGAGTAGTTCAGTTCTTCTTCAGCCAGAGGTAAAAACAGGCTGTGTCCCCAGCAAATAGTTTTGTTGTTGGTTTGTTTTTTTTCAGTAAGCACATGATTTCACACTTATAAATTGAAGATATAGTATTATTTCCAAGTTGAAAACTTTTTCTTTACCTGTTTGATCAGTTTGTTCAGATTATTCTGTACTCTGAATTTTTCTTAGGGGTATATGCAGTATTTTCCAATACAGTCTTGGTTGCAAGTTTAATTAACTTGTTGCTTATTTTCCTTCCTGCTATTAATTTTGAATTTTAATATATTTATATATACACAATAGTGTCTGCCTCAAGGAATTTATGGCCGAAAAAAAGGGTTAAGTACAATATGTGACTGAAAACATCTTATTTACAATTATAAACTTGCTTCTTGCAGCTATTGTGAAAACACTATTGTAGAATGGGACTTGAGTGAAAGGCAGTTAATCGTTTGGCTTTAACACAGCTTCCTTATGCTTGTCAACACTTTCAGAAAAAAAAAATAAATATTGACAATGACAATTTCTCACAAAATTTCTGAAACAAATAATATCTGAGTACTCTCCCCCCTCCCCCTCTGCCTTTACTCTTTCCATATAACCTTTATTTTTTCCATAACTAAATTGGTGCTTTGATAAATGAATAGATGTACACAGAGCACTGATCCATATCTTATTAGCCTCCTGGATCTGATTTTATCTCACTTAGAGACAGAATTTGGCTGCAGTTCAACACTTGCTGCTGTCATGCATGTTACTGGGCATACTAACAGCTACTTTGTCTCTGTAATGGATTGCTGGATTGGGGACCACATCATCCCTATTCAGCAAAGAGCTGAGAAATGTGCATACTTTTAGGAAAGTGTTCAAGCTGTTGAACTTTCTGTTAACTGTGGGGATGGTTTGCCCTGATTTGCATTGCTGAACTTGTAATACTCAGTTCCTAATAAACAAAGAGGGTACTTCTGCCATAGCAAGCCTGTTTCTGGGTTCTATTTCATTCTACAGTACTGGGCTCTGACCACTTTGCACCCTCCTATGTCTCTCAGAATAATTAAGTTTTACAAGAATTTAAAGCAATATTAATATGAGGACTGGGTTCCAAGTGGATTCTTTTAACAAGGATTTAAAAAACCTGTGCCAGATCTAACTTACATGCAGTTTAAATACATGTAAACACAGCTATTGTTAGAGATTAGTGAGGTTTATGTGCACAAAAGAGTTGTGCTAACACAATAGCTTTCACTTTACGGAGCTCATCTTGGAGTGTAGTTTTCATGCTTATCCAAACTTGAAAAATGGTAATTTTGAAATTACATGCATGTAGATATACAAATAGAAACTTGTTCAAGATTATGGGAACTTGGCAGAGAGGAGAGTACCTTGTGTGGTGCTCAGCAGTCTAGGTGGTATTTTTTTCTACTGAAAACCGAGAGCAGTTTACGATAGGTTTACACAACCTGTACTGTGGAGATACCTCATTTTATTTGATGTGGAAATCATGGACTGTAAAGACGTAGTTATTAAAGGCCTATGAACAATCTTGTTTGCTTGAATTTAAAATCTGTAACGCATGGTGTTTAAGGACCTCCTTCTCTGCTCTAAGTTCAGCAAAGTTTTCTGCAATGATTGGTTTTCACGCTCGGCAGTTCCTTTTATCCATTGCTTTGATGGTTCACTGGTATGTTATAACTAGAAAACTGTAATATTTTTGAAGCTTACATTTTAAGAAGCATTGGCTCAGAGGCCTCATGAGGGTCAGCTGGACAACTTCAGCAGCACAAGCAGAAATGAGTATGAGTGGGTGCTGCATGCCCATTTTCTTTGTGGGAAAAAATGGTCATTGAATCATCCCTGTCAGGCAACTTGAGCAGCTCAAGTTGCACAGTGGGACTCTCTTCTTGGACTTTGAGTAGTGAAGCTTATTTTTGCGTCCGGCTGTCAGAATATTTTACGGGTCATGCTTGTAATTTTTCAGTTGCCTGAGTTTTCTCCTGTTTAACCCTCAGTTCAGTGATCAGGGCTGCAATCCTTTCCTGGTTTCCTTTTCATAAAATGCTTGCTTCATGTGAAAAAGTTCAAAAGTATTTTTGTACACTAAGTTGAAATGCTTTTTGTTTTCTTGTTTGCTTTTTAAAGTCCCTTAGATTAAAAGACTGTGTTGCTGGTTCCCACTCTGGCTCAGCATAAACTTCACTGGGGTGCTTTCTCTGGTTTTGACTAGAAAACCTGATAGTTTTGAAAATTCACTGGTGGAAAAAGTGGAGTAGGAAGTTTTATATTCTCACAAAAGTTTTTATGTTTTGAAATATTAAGATCTTGAACTGACAGCAAAGACTAAATTGAAAAATCCGTATTTATCTACTTCCAGGGATGTTCACTCTGAGAATGGTGCAAGTTCGCCTATACTCAAAACCTAGCTTAGTCTTCTTCACTCCCAGAGCTGGGCCTAGTGAGCAAAACAGGCTTTATCTTACTTATAAAGCTGTTTTCACATAGGAATACATCAATTTTAACTGCACTAATGCGTAACAGATGTTACTGAAGCAGGGAGCTTCACCCATGTTGTGTGGAGTCCCAGCGTGAACCAACCTAATCAGAGGGTTTTTTATACAAGGAGGAAAGAAAGTCATAGTTATTCTTCTGCCCTTAAATCTGCCCTATTGTATACCATATACAATGTAATGGTTAAAGCTGCATTAGCACAGTGCACCAATTGCTTACCTCAAAATTCTAAACTGCAAGTGACAAGGTCTTTTTGCTCTTTTCAGCAAGATGGCTGCTTATCAGCAGCTCTAATGAATAACATATTAACAGCACCACATTCACATGCATGCCATTAATTCTTGAAGTGCTTCATTTGTGCTCCAAGTCTGGTTGCTTTCCTTTCTTCACAGCAAAGAATGGAATAGGAAGAGTTCTTCCTAAGGGCATGCTTTGCCAAAGCACCTTGCTGAACTTATTTCAATGTTCATTTTATGTTATGAAATGTTGGAGTTAAAATTAAATGATACTGGAACAATAGAATCAAATCCACTCTCAAAAGCATTACAATCATGGCTGTAAAACTTTTGCATTTCAGCCAAGTATTATTATTTATCCAGGAAATTGCAGACCAGTCAGCCTCACCTCCATTCCTCCAAAAATGATGGAGCAGCTCATTTTGGAGGTCGTCTCTAAGGACATGGAAGAGAAGAAGGTTATCAGGAGTAGTCAAGGCTTTTGATACGGTCTCCCATAACATCCTTGTGAGCAAGCTCAGAATATGTGGGATAAAATAATGCATAGAGAGAGGGGTTAAGAACTGACTACAAACTAGAGCCCAAAGAGTGGTGGTCACTGGTGCAGAGTCCAGCTGGAGACCTGTAACTAATGGAGTCCCTCAGCGATCAGTGCTGGGTCCAGTCCTGTTCAACATCTTTATCAGTGACCTTGATGATGGGACAGCATGTCTTCTCAGCAAGTCTGCTGATGACACAAAGCTGGGAGGATTGGCTGATTCACCTGAAAGCGGTGTGACCATTCAGCAAGATTTGGACAGGCTGGAGAGCTGGGCGAAGAGGAACCTAATTAATTCTTCTTAAGTTTGCAGATGACACTAAGCTGGGAGGAAATGTCAATTTGCTTGAGGGTAGGAAGGCTCTGCAGAGAGACCTGGACAGACTGGATCTATGGGCTGACACCAATTGCATGAGGTTTAACAAGGCCAAGTACTGGGTCCTGCACTTTGATCACAACAACCCCATGCAAAGCTACAGGCTTGGGGATGAGTGGTTGGAAAGCTCCATGAGGGAGAAGGACCTGGGGATGGTGGTTGACGGCTGACTTAGCATGAGCCAGCAGTGTGCCCAGGTGGCCAAGAAGACCCAACAGCATCGGTTCCAGCATCAGGAGTAGTGTGGCCAGCTGGACTAGAGAGGTGATTGTGCCCCTGTACTCGGCATTGGTGAGGCCACACCTTGAGTACAGTGTTCAGTTCTGGAACCCTCACTACCAGAAGGATGTCGAGTTGCTGGAGTGTGGCCAGAGTAGAGCTACCAAGCTGGTGAAAAGTCTGGAGAGTAAGCCCTATGAGGAGAGGCTGAGGAAACTGGGATTGTTTAGTTTGAAGAAGAGGAGGCTGACGGGAGACCTCATTGCTCTCTACAACTACCTGAAAGGAGGTTGCAGGGAGGTGGGAGCTGGCTTCTGCTCTCAAGTGAGTAATGACAGGACAAGAGGAAATGGCCTGAAGCTGCGCCAGGGGAGGTTTGGACTGGATATTAGAAAGAATTTCTTTACTAAAAGAGTGGTTGGGCACTGGAACAGGCTGCCCAGGGAGGTGATGGAGTCACCATCCCTGGAAGTATTTAAAAGAAATGGAGATATAGTGCTTAGCAGCATGATTTAAGCTCTGAACAGGTAAATCAGGTTATGGTAGGGGGATTTAGGTTATGGTTGGACTTGATGATCTTCAAGGTCCCTTCCAACCAGGATGATTGTATGATTTTATGATTCTAATTTTTGGTTGAAGCTACTGGGGCTGTTTATTTACATACTTCATGGTGTAAAATTTTTAACACTTTTGCCCATGAGAAACTTGTAATACTTAATGTGT
Source organism: Apus apus (assembly GCF_020740795.1). Lineage (NCBI taxonomy): Eukaryota > Metazoa > Chordata > Aves > Apodiformes > Apodidae > Apus > Apus apus. The sequence continues at coordinate 138,466,245 of NC_067282.1, read as the reverse complement.
GGATGAGGATGTTTACACAGAGTTGGCTGTATAAAAGACAAAATAGGAAAGCACTTGGCTTGTTGTTACTTCTTAACATATTTCCTTTCCTAACAATTTTTCTTTAGTTTTTCTATCATCTTTCAGTTAGTTGCTGTTGGTTAGAAACAAACACTCATTGTAATTGTCCTTTTACATCAAGAAAATAGCAAGAAAAATGTATAAGGGAAGGAAGATGCAGGAGGGTACTAGGGAGATAAAATGAGGTTATAAAAAATATTGGAGCAATAAGACAGAAGTGAGAAATCCAGCTAGCTCAAAGACTAAAGACATTGAAAGGCAGCTTGTAATGGTGTTATCCAGGATCTGTGGTAGTCTCTGGGCTTGGGGAGGTGTTAGGTTATTTTTTTTCTTAATTCCCTCTGAATTTGGTCAGCTAAATGTATGCCCCAAGGCACCTCCTGACTGGAATGAAATGTATTCCCAGAGGTGGTGTCTTTTTCTATTCTTTCTCTGCTTCAGCTCCTTTGCTTTCCTTATTCTCTTTTGTATTCTATTTTCATAATGTATCAGTTTTCTCTCCACAACTTTGTTTTCTGTTTCTGTGACATCTCTCTGCTTTGTTTACTTTTTTTTTTGCCTCCACTGCACTTCTGCTTTAGATAATGCTTTACTTGCTCTGCTTTTTTTTTTTTCCATCCTCTGCTGCCCTCTCTGATGACTTTCTCTCTTTTATTCCTCTATGCATTTGCTGTTCTTTCCTTTGCTCCTGAATGTTCTGATCTATTGCCAAACAGCTTTGCCTTCTTTTTGTATTAGTGTTTTTCTTTCTTAATTTCCTTTCTTCCTTACATCTGGGTATGTGGGAATTGGAATTAAAGGCAGATTTCTTCTACAGTTCTCTTAATTTTCCTCTCTGAGGGTAAGGTGGAGCATAAAAAAAACCTCTTGTGCATCAAAAGTGTTTTTCTAGTTATCAAAATTAGTTTCAGCAGTTGATAATACCTTACTAAATGACAAAATGTACTCCCAATACATTTGCAATTGACCTCAAACTTGAAATTGACCTAAAAAAAAAAGTTTTATTTTCTTTGTTACACCAGCATCCTAAAATCTGCAATGAATCTGACTCTTGTAAAACACATCACTGAAACAGAGAAAAGAAAAGCAGTAAGAAGCATCCACTTAGGTACTTATCTAGATACTAGATCTACTATCTAAGATCTGGATTCAAGTTTTCAGAGATTTTTAGAGCCAAATGTATATGAAAAAACTTCCTCAGCTGTAAGGAGAGAGGGAGGTTAGCCACCAGGAAGACCAGAGATGGCAATGGATCTACCCCAGATACCACAGGAGCCTTGGTCATGACAGAGCAAAGGAAGAGTACTGAGATCTCTAGTCTCTACCCCCATTATTTTTTTTTGTCTGTTTGGGAAGTCCTAGTGATTAGGCTTCCCCGATACATTATATAAGAACTGTTTTCCTTCTGCTGTGGTGCTGTGCCTCTGTGGAGGAAAACAGGTGTTTGGAATGGGACAAACTGGGACTGTCAAGTAATAGGACAAGGAAAAATGGATATAAGCTAGAACATTGGAAGTTCCACCTTGACATGAGGAGAAACTTCTTTACTGTGAGGGTGACCATGTGACCTCTCTTTTGGATGAGGGGAAGGCTGTGCTTGTTGTCTGCCTGGACTTTGGTAAGGCCCTTGACACTGTCTCCCACAGCTTTCTTCTGGAAAAGCTGGTGAATCGTGGCATAGACAAATGTTCTCTTCACTAGGTGAAAAACTGGCTGGATGGCCGTGCCTGGAGAGTTGCGGTAAATGGGGTCAAATCTAGTTGGTCACAGTTCACCAGTGGTGTCCCTCAGGGCTCAGTTTTAGGGCCACTCTGCGATTCTGTGATGGAGAACTGGAACAGGCTGCCCAGAGGGGTTGTGGAGTCTCCTTCTCTGTAGACTTTCAAGACCTGTCTGGATGTGTTCCTGTGTGGCCTATCCTAGGTGATCCTGCTTTGGCAAGGGGGCTGGACTGGATGATCTCTAGAGGTCCCTTTCAACCCTTAACATTCTGTGATTCTATGATTAGGGCTATCTTGTGTTGCTCAAGTGCCTTCCACCTTGAAAAGAACATGAAAATCAGTGCCTTGTTCAGAAAATTAATTTTTTCCTAACCACTTCAAAGACTTGCTATCCTTAAAGTAGCGATTTTTAGAAATGCTCTTGATTTCTTTCCACACTGCAGTGGATTATCCCTAATGCCACACTCTTACATAGTGCTTTCCTTCCATAGTTTTTGAAGAGTTTTACAAGCGAAGTCAGCATAGTTTTTCACATTTTACTATGAAACTCAACCTTACACAATAAGGGTTTAAATCTTGTATAATACTTTTCTGTTCTGCTCCCTGAAGCTGAGGTGAAATCATGGCCTACCTGACGTTGGTGGCAGAAAGCACCATTAACCTCCATTGAAGTTAGAATTTCATCCTCAGTGCCTATCATCTATTTTACTTTCTCAGCTCTTAATACTCTGGAAAATTGAATTCACTGAAGCATCATCCACTTCAGGCCAGGCTCCAGGAATCTCATGCTGAAATTCAGCCCTCAAAGATGTGGGTGGATCACAAGCTTTTTGCCTTCTGGCAAACGAGGAACAGGAGGCCCTGAAACCCCACTATTGTTTCTGCAAAGAGAGAAAAAGAATGCAAGGAGTATTTCTACAAAGGATCCTTGTTTTGAGTATTACTGTTCTCTTTCAACAAGCTGTTTCTAGCTGCAAAAGGATTATCTCTCACCTTGTCCAAATATTTTACTGGTGCAACAAAAGGCTTCAACAAAATATGATTGAGAAAGACAGTAACTGAACTTCAGCAGTTCATTGGAGCTTATAGTTTCAGGTGAGATAAAGAGCAACACAAAAAGAATATGCGTGAATAAAAAAAAAAAATATGCAATGCAAGACAGTTTTCTTTACTGTGTGGTACCTCTGTAGGAATAGCAGCATCAGGATGGCTTAAGCTTCTCCCTTAGCTAGAAGGGACACCATAAGCAATTCCATGTTTCTTCATTTGGTATACTCATCTAAATAGATGTGTATCCAGTGCTTGGCTGTAGTATATTCAGTTATGGTCTTCTGACTGGAAAAGGCAAACTGAGGCTTGTGCAATGAAAGCACAGGCTTTATGGTTAATCCTGCACAACGTAACACTTTAGTTACCTGATCTAAACCACACTGAGCACAACAACTTGGACTGTCAGAAGCTGAGTATTTCTTACCTCTTTCTTGTAATAAATTCAGGTCTTGTGGCCCTTCCATAATTTTCTTAAAGCTTTTTTTGGGTACAAAACCAGTGACCATAATGGCCCTTAAAACAATTTGGAGCTCAGGAGGCATAGGTTTGTCTCCCAGTCGAATTGTTTCTACTGTGTTAATAGCCCCCTCGGTGCTCTTCTTATGTGCAGGAATTTGGAATGGCACACATCAGCAAGTGGCCCCAGGGCCCACAAAATAATCTTATGGCCAACCTAGACCTTGTAAGGTAGTTAGTAAATTCTACACTTAGCCTTTACTTTTTTTAGCCTTTTTAATCTAATTTATCTAATCTATTCTAATCTAATCTTGCTAGTTATTTTTGTTTAATAGCTGCCTAGAGACTGTTTCTGAATGTCATTTTTTCATAAAAATTTCACATTGGATTAAAGCAGAACATCAGCCTACCCTAGAGAAATCTGACCTAAGTTTTTAATTTTGGGGGTGCAAAAGTTGGGTGGCTATGTAACAGCATGCCAAAGCCAATGCAAGTTTCCTTATCTAGGCTTCCATTTGCTTTCTCCTTCCCCAAGTCCTTTGACAGTGAGCTTGAAGCCAGGTAACACTGGTGCATGATGAGAATTATCCAGAGAATTTGGGTGGGTAACTGAGTTTCCATGCCTGTTCAGACCATTCAAATGATGAGAGGGAATGTGTGTGCTTTTTTGGTTTTGGGGACTAAAGAGTAAAGTCTTTGATTATATCTTGTAGATTTATGGTTACTTAAACTTAATCCCTTTGAGTTTAGTAAAATTTGTGCATATTGCCTAGTGCTTTGATTAGGACTCACTAAAAATACTTTGTTTTACCATAGTCAGTTTTATTTGGCCTCACTGCAAGTTCTGAATGGTGGTTTCCTGAACCAGATCACTGTACAGAGACTCCCCCTCACATCCAAAAATACTTTGCATGTAAGTAAAAAACATGTTATCCTTAGTCACATTCAAGGCAGAAATAAATGTATTAATCCAAAAAGTTGAATCTGGTCAAAGTACTGCTCCCACATAGCCCCACCACATGAACACATTTTAGAAAATACTGGAAGAACAGCAAGATTTTTTCATGCTTGGTGATTGTTAGAAAGGTAATGGGGAGTCATTAGCCAGGGGCAATAGATAAAAAAAAGAAGCTGGTATGGGTGGGAGAAAGAGAAGCCCTTTTGTGGCTTCTGTCTCAGTTTAAAATTGAAAGGAAGAGTTATCACTTCTTGTCATAAGGGTCAACAGAATGAAGGATTTTCATTCTATTGTGCACAGTACCTACAACAGTTTCAGTTTAAACTCTAAAGGACAGGTGAAGAGAGAGAGAGAGGGAGCTGAATGCTTGCCTTATATATTGGAGAAATTGTTCATTCGTGTGAAATGCTGACCTCTGTCATCCTGCCGAGCTGACTGGGCCCTAGGGTGAGCTGCTGCTTGAGTGCTGGTTGCAAGTTAAAGCTGCCTGGAGTGTACTTTAAAAGGACGGTGTCAAGGTTGGTATACCCAAAATCTGACCTATCTTTTTTTTTTTTTTTTTTTTCTTCCCTCTTAACATCTGTTTGAAAAGTTCATGTCATTTGTTTTGGTTTTTTAAATCTTTTAATCTAAAGCAAAATGCTTCAGTTGCCATTGAAATGTAGTGATTAGGAGGAAAAGCTGTGAGAGTTCAATGTTCAGTGTGGTGATGCAGATGTCAGGAAGAAGGAAAGATCCTGAAATGAAACACAAGTGTCAAAACTGTCTTTGGATTAGATTATATCAAGTAACAAAGAATTCAGGTTGAAATGGGTGAAGGATCAATGAATTTTACCAATTAAAAGATAACTGCAGATCCAAACTTAACTTCACAAGAAGTTAATTCCATTTGGTTTTATTCTAATAGTTTTTATTCTAGTTGTATGTATGGATTCTTTATTTTTATTATTAGTTTGTATATATAATTCTTGCCATAACGGAAATTATACACTTCCCGCTTATTTTCTGTACTTTATGGCCTAATTAAAAACATATTATATCAGTATCGTTTTCTTCTATATGATGTAGTATCCCAAGACCATCATCACTATTACTGCCTTGCTGTGCTACTTGCTATAAAAACTGTCACATAAGTATTGCAGCTACTTGAATAATTTCTAGTCTAATTGGAAATTAAATGGAACAACTGCAAGAGCAAGTCAGAAAAGGAAAAATCCAAGTAGTAGTACTAAAATCAAAGTAACTTTTTTTGGTTTTTTTTACATATAATTATGATATTTTACGGAAGACGGGGGGGGGGGAGGGGGGGGGGAGAGAATCCTCCACAAAACCTGAAGTCTGAGTATTGCAGTTCACTGATTTACCCTACATCATTTTGGATCATTTTGGAGGATCAAGATTTAATGATCATGCAATATACTGCATGATCACAAGAGGGCGACGGAATTAGACATATACGGTTGCTTTAAAGATGACCTTTCCAAGCTTTCATGAGTTTATCCTGCTTTCAAAAAAGTTCTATGAACTGCAAGGCTCACTTCTGATTTCCTTCACAGTTCTGAAAAGCATGTAGCTTTTCTAAATCCTGGAGGAATAAATGACCTTGCTTTGCATTGTGAAAGGGTACAGCTCTGGTGTGTGGGAGGAGAGTGGAGTACAGGTCTCTCAGTGTCCAGTCCAGCCTCAGGCACTTAAGGGTGGCCACAGAGAACAGGAAGAGTCTGCAAGATAATCAGTTCCTCCATCCCTTCCTAATCCAAACTGTCACAAATCATGCTGTGCCTTGGAAATACCACTTTTGCAAAGCCTTTGAAAGATATACCAAATTCTAGTACTTGCTGACAAAGATGATTACTGGAAAAAAGCCAAACTGACATCACCTTTTTGCAAGACAAACCTCTACAATAATAATTTCTAAATTCACTTTCTCTTTGTAGCTAAGATTCCCCATATCCTCTAAAGCAGAGTAAAAACCCAGGCAGCAATAAAGAAGCTGTCTTGGTTAAAAGACACTCTGCCTCCTGCCAACAAGGCTGTTTAGTGTTTATCTGTATTACATCCATTTGTAGCTAATTGTATAGTTATGGTAATAGTGCCCTCCAGAGGAATTTTAAAGGAATTATAATACTCGGAGCTAATACAAAAGATGTTTTAAAAGTGAGTGCAACAGGAAAATTGAATATTATTAAAATGATAAAATACTTGAACCTCGGGGGAAAAAAAAATCTCAATATCAAAGCTCTTTCTATTTTGCCTGTGCATTTACATCTAAGAAAACCATATCCGAGTTACAATAGGCTTCTTTGTAACCTGGTATCAAACATGAAGTTTGCATAGCTCCATTTGAATCAAGAATATAAAAGTAGATCAACCAAGCAAAGAATGAGATAGGTATTCCTAGTTATTAGTTATTCCTAGTCTGCAGAAGACATGAATAGTGTGTTATAAGTAGGCTCCAGCCTCAGTCAGGGATGTCTGGATTTTTCCTGGACTTGCTGCGATACTGCAGACATGGCATAGTTCATTGAGACAGTCAGAAGTAAGTGCAGATGTTCTTTGGATGAGGTTTATTTTAATATCAAGATAAACCATGCTTATATTCTCAAATTCCAATACAGAGGTTTCTTCATGGCCATCAATTGTAACATGCTGTGACACTAGGCCTCAAAAAAAGGGCACGTTACAGAGGTAGAACATGATATCTTATTTTAGGCCGTGTCCTGGCAGCCTGCAGTGCAGCATTCTGAGATGACACCTCAGCACATAAATGTCATATATATTTAAATTTCCTTGCTTTTTTTTTTTTTTTTCTTTAAGGCTCTCAACCTAGGGATCAAATTGCTCTGGTTTACACTTTGAAACCCCTGTCCCCTCCTTCAAAAAACAACCAGCCATTAATGAAAACTAAAATGGCATTTTCTTCTTTATCAATTAGCTTTTAGTTATAGCCCAGGCTCCCATTTGACCTGAATGCTGCACCCTTGCAGTCAGGAGTCTGGGCGCAAGGCTTTGCATCAGGACAGCTCCCACAGTGATGCTGCCAAAACTGGAAGGAGCAGTTGTGTATTCTCATGCTTGGAATCAGATGGATCTCATAAGTTTAGCACTGTCTTGGGAAAGAAGGGAGGTGGTTGTGCCGTTTCCCACTGTCTCTTTGCACCAGTGTCAGTGCCCTCAGTCTAAAACTTCTAAACTGAGATATTTATTCTTTTGCATGAGCCTTAAAGGAGAGTGAACTAGATATAGGCTGGTGGGGTAGGGGTGATGACTTCACTGTTGAATGTAGGGAATATATCTAGCCCCAAAGTTTCCTGTTTTTTCACTTTTCCAGCAACTGTGGTGATAAGTGTGTCTATTTGCATTCATGTCATTAATGCATGGTGGTTTTGGCCATCTTGTAGGCCATGGTGATGGATGGTGCTACTTGTTTCTTTTATAGTAATTACCTGTCACACCTCTCTCAAAAGTACCAGGAAATTACTGTCTGTGTAGAGACTACGGAACTTTTTGAATGAGGGATTTACATGGACTTTTGAATGGGTGGGGGGGATGAGCAGAGCTCTCTCTTGCTTTCTTCTCTTCCTAAGCCAATGAGTGCCAGGTGATCTGATCTCATTGTGAGCTGGGAACATGTCCCTGGAAGATATCAGCTACCTGTAGAGGCCATTGTGCATGGATACTAACTCCTACATCTTCCCCTGAGGTATGCCTACTTTGGCACAATTTTCTGTTGTCTTCCCTACCTGGGCCTCACAGTTCCCCTCTGATTATGTCTTTAGCAATTCACCTCTGATGTGAAGCACCATGCTGCTGACTTCCTTCTTGAAACTAGTGCCTTTGGTATCATTGAGTAGGGTGTACATTTATTGCTGCAGAAGTGTTGCATTGCAAGTATCTTGCTCAGCCCCAGTGGACTTACCTCACCTGTTTAATTTTACTGGTCCAGTGAACAGATTCTTCCCTCTTGCTCCCCTGGTTCATAAATACAGAAACATCATTAGCAAAACCATAAGCAGGATGGCACAGCACTTGACACAGTAGAGAGTAGTTGCTATTGAAAGGATAATCTGTGGAGGTAACATTGATGGGGAAGGTACTTGGGGTGATAGACGAAGCTGGATTCTCAGCACTGCAAGTATGTCTTTGCCAGCCACTCACTCATTGGCCAGTCCAGCTGTGGTTGGAGGGCTGCTGTGAGCTTAATTTCATTTAGCAGTTTGCAGAATTATGTTTTATTGCAGGTAAGCAGTCTCTTTGCATTATTTATGTGAAAACTCCAGTAAATTATTGTTGGCTTTCATGCTGCAGGTAAAGTTTTAATGAAAACAGTAATGAATGCTGTGCTGGCATGCAGAGGCAACCTAAGTACGCAGCCAAATTAGCTATCTAAGCAGATGCTTTATATCCTGAATTGCATAGAAGGAATGCTGTTCAGTTGGTTTAAAAATTATATATACACCCACAAACTATATTTTTGTAAAAGCCATATGTTTGTTTTTTTGCTTTTTTTTTTAAGCAAGTGCTTCAGTTGTACTATAAGCTATTATGACAGTAAAATTAAAGCCAGTAGAAAGATGTAAAGCTCCCCATGTGCAAGAAGTTCAGGGAAAATTCAGAAATAATCGCCTTATTTAAGATCTTGTAGTACTGCAATATGTGCACTATTGCAAAGGTAAGCAAATCATCCTTGTGGAAAGGCAAATTAAGGCAAGGTTGATACTGTGTACCCAAGCTATTGTTTTGCCTTTGGATGCCTGTATTTTTATACTTAAGCAGTTATTAATTTGTTTTCTTTGATAAAGACAGTAGAGATGATTCAGATGTTACACTAGGTTTACAGTATATACTAGCTTATAGTATTGTGTGTAGTGGTTTATAAGTATAAGCCTAGCATAAGGCTTTATAATTTCACTGGCTTCACTGAAGGTGGTCCTGGCATTAATAAAAGGATTCAGTCTACCACTTGATCTGAATACTGAACAAGCCACTGAGCTGATACATCCTGTGACGCAAAGGCCCCCGCACAGCAAAACCCAACAAGGATTGAAAATAGATCTTTAGGCACCTACACAAAAGCTGGGGAGGGACTTTCTACAAGGGCATGTAGTGATAGGACAAGGCATAATGGCTTTAAACTGGTAGAGGGTAGGGTTAAGTGTCAGACCTTTGGAAGAAATTCTTCAGTGTGATGATAGTGAGGTACTGTAATAGGTTGTCCAGGGAAGTTCCCTCCCTGGAAGTGTTCAAGGCCAGGTTGGATGGGGCTTTAAGCAACGTGGTCCAGTGGGAGGTGTCCCTGCCCAATGGGAAGGTTTGGAACTAGATGATCTGTAAGGTCCCTTCCAACCCAAACCATACTATGACTATGATTTATTACCATTTCACCTTCTCTCTTATGTGGTCACTTAGGAGCTGAATTTAAAGCCATTCTTGTATTAGGTTCTCTTCAAGGCAATCATAGTAATAACAACTCACTGAGGCAGCATGACAAGGTGACAATAGCAATGTCACCCTGGCTCAGGTCTGCCAGAGTGACTGAGCTCTGTGGCTTGGGCTGTTCTCTGCTCTTGTTCTGCTCTAGCAGTCCAATAGAGCCCCTATCCTCTATGAGCTGCAACAGGAGGTGGTCTTAGGAATGGTGGTGAGCCTGCTCGCTGTATTTTCCATCGGAAAAAGCCTGTTGTAGTGGCTAGGAAGCTAGTCTTAACAGTGTGCTGGTATCATAAGATTGTGCTTTTATATTTGTACAGTGTATGATATGAGTAATTTCTGGAAGGTCAATACACCCTACTGAGTACACTGGAATGACAAAACTGAATTTCACAGAAAGCCGTTGAGCAGGCACACTGGATTGGGGAGGCAAAAAGAATCACATAAGAAAACAGCAGAAAAAATCACAGAAGGTAAGAGAAATGGAAGAAAACATCACAAAGTGAAATTTATGAAGCTGTATGAGCAAAAGCTTTGCTTTAAGTGCTCCTCAGCTTTGGGATGCTTGAGTCTTTCAGATGAAACTTGTGGCTGAAGCATTTAAGTTCTTTTCTTTACTCACTTGGCGTTTATTAGGCATTTCTATGTATGTATACACGTATCTTAGGCTTTTATAGAGAGATCTCTATAGATAAATATGCACACATATGTGCATGTCTGCATATACATTAATGTTATATACATATATTTATATATCAATGTACATATATGAGAATGTGTGTACTTCTGTCTATATACAAAAAAAAATCTGCCTGCTTGTCTTATTTTAACTCTGTATTTTAAGATGGTTATGATAAGACTGTTCTCCATTTCAGCACTTAATTTTCTCAGCAATTTGAGTTTTTAAAGCTCGAGTATGTTTCTGCTAGAAACAACTCTGTTAAAGTGTGTTATTCCTTTCAGAAGATCAAAGTACAAAAGATGTTCAAATAAAAGGAGAGATTAAAATCCATAGTGTACGTTTAGTCATGGCTAGGTTTGCAGCCTGAGCTTACAGACTGTGGAGGCTGATCTTCACGTCTTTCAAAGCTCAGGCGGGTGTTGGTAACCTAGTAACTCTGTATATGATATGTAGGTGTGAGCAGAGCCTGTGAAAACGTTTTTCTATGTAAAACAAAATGGGTTTTACTTAGTTTTCTTGGAAAACTGAAACTTTGCTTCCCTTCTCTCCTACTTCTCTCTGTCCTTTCCCTGACTTGTTCTGTGTGAGTAGAGGGTGAGAGTGTTTTCAGAATTGTAAAGTCCTTTTTGCCCTTTACAGCAAATGTCTCCCCTACTGATGAATTGACAGTGATTCAACTACTGTATTGTGTTTGTTGCAACTTTTAATTTCTTTGCCCAGCAACATCTACTCCAATGGGGTTTACTACACAGATAAGACTTGGCGAAGCTTGTAAGTGAAAAAGAAATAAGGGACTGTAACGTAAAAACAAAACAAAATAAACAAATCTCAGGATCTTTTTGTTTCTGGAATTCTTGTTCATCTGCTTCTTAAACAGAACAAAATACTGACATTGGTCACTTTGTTTTCACCAGCACGTGGAAAAACCCAATTTTACCTATGCAACTTTGCTGATGACCTTGTCATTGCTTTGATGCAGCAGTACCTTGGAGCACTGATATAAGAGTAGTATCACACCATCTTCAAGCAGGATCTCAAAATCGCCAATCTTTCCCTTAAAGGGCAGCCTTCTGTCAGGGGCCGTATTTGTCAGTGATGATGATAGATACTATGACATTCCCTGCAGCTGGACATAAAGCTTAATTGTCACTGTGCTTGACACAATGATCTCGGTTCCTTGCCTCACAGTTTTGGGGAAATGACAGTAGGTGGCACTGGAGAATAGTAACACAGACGTCTGGATCTGTTAGGAAATTGAGCGGTTTCCTCACTGGCTCTCTGTTTAGCCAATTTTCTGGACCCACGGATTGCTGAAACACTTTGCTGCATTCCTTTTGCAAGCCTATTATTACTTAAAGCCTGAAGGCTTCAAATGTAAGGGTGCGATTTGGGAAAGCTCCAAACTGTGTGTGAAGCAACAGTGAGAGCAAAAGCCTGCTGAAGATGCTGTATTTCATCTTGGGGTGTGTTAGTGTGGCTGTTTTGCCAGCTCTTTACCAGACCTGCTTCGTACAAGCACGCTCACACATGGCTGAATCAAATAGACGATTCTTCTTTAATCTGAGTGAGATGTAGCCTCCTGCCGGTTGGTGGAGCAGCGAGAGTATTTAACAGAAATAAAGGAGTCAACCAGGGAGTATCCAGTTTTCTTTGTCTCTGAAGATTTTGTCCCACATGCCAGCAAAAGAGGAGGAGATGATTCCCGGTAGTTCTGGGAGGAATTAGGGTAGAAAGTGACTCAGCAGTTTCCTGCCTACTACTTAGATAGAAAACAGAGAAATAGCGGCCACCCTAAAAGCCTGATAAAATCCTGAAAATGTTCGGAGCTTTTAAGAAAAATCTTCATACCCTTCTCCTGGAAATCACTAGGGGGGGAGAGAGGGGGATGTGTCCTAGCTCAATTCGTGTTATACGTATAGCCTTCTGTGTTTGCTTGGGAATATGACCTCTTCCCGTGCATATTTCCTCTGTTTTCTCGATCCTCCTCCTTTTACTGTGACCAACCACTGTGAGATGAAGCAACATCACACTGCCATAACCACTGAAATGGTAGCTTCTAAAATCTGTGTGTTCCTCTCTCTCAGGATTGCTTCATAGTAATCACTGGTATCGACTGCAGTATAGCACAAATGCCACTAAAATAGTTTGTGGAACAAGTTGACATTTTATGGTTGGAGAATATATGAGAAAAAAATGCATCACCTTTCACCAACTTAAGTATGTTTTGTCCTTGGCTAGCTGCTTTAAAATCACAATTACATCACTGACAGCTTTGTACTGTAATTCGAAGGTCAGAGTTTTCCTTGTAATGCATTATCAAATTATTACTTCATTCAGTTTATCAGATATAAGATATATGAGCTTAATAATTAACTTTAAATGCTTTATCGTTATCTGTTCAGTCTTACTGCATGGCTTTTTCTAACAAATATATTTTGTTGATACTGACTCTCTCAGTAGTTTTGAGGTATTTTTATGCCTGTAACAACCTTGGAGTTTAGACTAGACTAGGATTGGGATTTTATATGAATTCTGAAGAGTCACTTTGATGGAGCAATTCATACCTTTTTAAGGAATGGTATGAAGTGTGGATGCAGATGGTCCCTGAGAGAACTCCCTCTCTGTTGTTCCTGGAGCAGCCTCTGCTGCTCCCTTTTATGGAGGACCCTGGGCTCCTTCAGATCTAGAAAGCTGTTCATGACTACTGCTGTGTTAACTCCAGCTCTTTAACAGGCCCTTTGCAGAGGGGCAAGACTTTATCAGTCTCTGGGAAATATACCAGCATGAGGGAGTGTCGCTTTTCCCATTAACTGTCCCAGCTCTATGTGCTCTGGAGCCAAAGCCAGAGAGCCTCTCTGCTATACAAGATATGTACCATCCCCTTATCCTGTGAGCAGAGCTAGGAGCTCCTTTCAAAGTGCACACCACCAGCACAAGTAGATGAAAGCTGCATGAAGAGGCAGTAAAATTTCTGAATCCTGTTCTTCTGCAGAAGTCTAAGAAGGAAGTCTTTGGAGAAGTTGTCTTGTTATTTTAAGCATGTTTGGTGCTTGTACTGAAAGTGTGAGATCATCTACCACCATGTTTAAAAGAAACAGAAAAAAAAAAAAGAAAAAGGTTGGGTTCCCAAATTGAGAAAGACAGCAGATAAGGTGCTACCTTTTTATTGTTACTGCTGTTTGAAATTTCCCTGAAGGGAAAGAATCATTACCTCAGTAAACCGGTTAAACAGGAAAGAAAGCTTCTGACAAAAAGTTCCACCCCCTTGATACTGAAAGCACATAGGTCATCTGAATGTGTCTGTGAACAGGAAGGCATAGGAGACTGTGTATTCTTCTCACAAATTATGTGTTTCAGGTAAGAGGTTGCAGCAAATACTCTTATTGCTTGCCAAGTGGCCCAATTGTCTCCTCCTGGGTTTCAGGAGAAAGGGAAGATTGAGCTCAGTGCACCAAGCTTTTATACTAGAATGTGAGTGCATGCTGAAGTAAGGAAAGTATTTTTGTGTGCTTGGACGGTGCTACAATGTTGTGAGCATTGTGCTGTGCTGTCAAACCTCCTGATTTGTAGTGAATATTTTGCAACATTTAAACCCCTTAAAACCCCTGATCTCATAACCGCATGATTATGTGAAAACACGGCTGTCATTTAAAAAGAAAAGGAGGGCTTCATAGCTGTAGCAGAAAAAAAGCCAAACCCTCCAAGGCAGAGACAATTAACCACAAGGCAAAGAAAATTAACCTAAAGACTTAACTTTTTAATGTATTATACATTTTGTCTCATTAATAATTTTTGAAAATTCAATGTTATAAATACCCTTTGCATGACGTAAATGAACTAACAGTGGCTGGCAAAGAGCCAGATCTTCTTGTGAACCCTATATGCTGTTTTTAAAAGGATGAAGAGTTGGCTCAAATGCAGAGCCTGTCCTTACTAACCAAACTAGCTGGTAGCACGTAAACGATTGAGATTTACGACATGGCAATGCTGAGTTCCCAGTCTAAATAGTTATTTTTAAATGCGAGCCTATATAAAAGAGACACGGTGCTACAAATGGTGCTGTACAACTGTCTGCTTTCTGCCAGGCCCTCCCTTTGCTGTGGTCAACACTGGTAGAGGGAGCTCACTGCATGGTGCTGACTTCCCAGCCCACTGGGGAGAATGGCACTGACCAACCTTTGGCACTGTAGCTAAACTGTCTGCTTTTAAAGACCACTAGGAAAGCAATACTTCTCCTAAACAGTATGGAGAGTGCAGGAGATAAGCATTCAGATACAGATAGGTGGAGCTGGGCTATGTGTATCTGTCAGAGAAATGTAAGATGCTACACAAAAGACTTAGTGATGAATAAGCAAGGTTAGCTGTTAGACATTCATGTATCATTATAAAGAGAAGTTGTTTGAAATGTAAATAAAATATTTTAGAAACAATTAAAAGGGCATAAAAGGCATTTTATATTATTATATTATATATATAGTCATATAAATATATATAAGTATCATAATATATATATTAGATGTCTCTCTATTATAGTCTTTCAGGTAACCAGACTCTATTAAGAAATATGAGCCTGAAAGGATACATCATTCTTTTATTTTCTGTTTTTCCTGAAACATTCCAATTTTCAAGATGGGGGGAAAAAAAAAATAATAAAAGGTATTCTTTCTTGCTTTATTAGATATATTCTTTCTTTCTTATTTTTACTTAACTGCTATAGAAGTGAGAAACAGAGGAAGTTGTAAATTAGGATAATGTAATTTAAAAATATTTTGCTGTGCTTATTAATTTTTCTTAAAAAAAAAAAAAAAGATTGTCATCTTAATCTAAAAACATAGTGAACTTGAGGATTTGCTCTAAGAGCAAGGTGCAGAAACCTTAATTGAATATCATGCTTAGCTCACCATTCAAAGCAGTATGCATCATTCTGGCTATCTGGCTTACTGTCACTTTATAAATGCTTTTTTCTTCCAAAACAGTTAAAGCAAACCAAAGCACACAACACTTGGAATCACTAAGTTGAGCACTTAGAAGAGTAGTTCAGCCTCTAACTTGAAGATTTCATTTCAGCATATTTAACTTTTCATTTCTCATTCCTCACTGTGGGTGACAGAAGCCCATGCCACCTACAGTTAGACTTCAAATAAAACAAAAATAAATAAACTTGTGATGAATGCCTTCTGTTGTAATATAGATTTTTATTGCAAGACACTATTTGCTGAACAAATACAGTATAGATCTTGAGGACATACTGGACAATGTTGTTTGTGGAGCTAAGCTTTAGCGATTTTAGAGCACGTGTTTATATTGGTAGCTTTTTATCCTTCTAGAGAATACATGTTTTTCTAATTGAATTATTAAATCAGATTTTTCTATTTCTTATCTCTGATAAAGTACCCAGCACAACTGTGTACTTCATGTAGTATTGCTATTCTGTGTAATTTGTGTTTTTAGGCTACATCTGTATCAGTAAATTAAACAAGTCAAGGCCTTGAGAGTGTGTGGCCCAGAATAGATTTTGGGTTTAGGACTAAGCTCTCTTCCTAAAACATACCCACATACCTATTGACAGCAGTCTCCAGTACATGCTGCCCATCTGAACTGTAGGACTACTTGCCACATGCCAACATCATATTAGGAAGTTTGTTAGTAACAGCACACATGATGGTGAGCTTCTGCAGAAGCTCATGCCCTTGCCTGTTAATTAACTGAAAAAGATAAAACCTCAGGCTTTGAAGATATATCTGTTTTGAAAAGCAAAGAAAGAAAAAGACTGAAATTTTGTATTTATATTTCCTTTCCTTTATAGATGCCATATCCAAGCTCTTGGAGTATAGGATTTTAATTACTAATTGGAAATCCATGTCTTGTATCTTTTTTTGACCTATACATTTTCTTCACCCAATTACACTAGGATGAAAAATGGTAGAATATGAAGAAATTTGAAGCAAAAGAAAAAAAAGAGATGATGTGAATGAAACTGCCATTAAAGCAACCATTATTACAAATCTTCCCTACTGGCTTGTGTTTGTTGTGGTTTGTTTTTTTTTATTCCTGCATTAACTATGATATACAAGTGTACAATAATGGAAACAATGCAGAGGTTTTCTTTAATGTTTGTCAGAATTAGTATCTTCGTATTTAGATAAATTGTTTCAGGCATCCTGTTGCTGCTGTGTTATTGTTTTTATTATTGTTATTTAATAATAATAAAAAATGTCTAGAAATAAGGATCAGGCAAAAGAATATTCAAGCTTCAGATTAAGAAACTATTTCTACCCTATGTAGAAAGCTCTAAAGCCAAAAAAGACCAGAGAAGTCTACTGCTTTCATGATACTAGGTATTTTGGGGTTTAACTTTTATTCTGTGCTTCATTTCAGGGGGTATGTTGCTCCAGTTCTGAACATTACTCTCTTGACCTTGGAACTATTGTAAGACTTCCCTGAGGATTAATAAAACTGAACAGAAGAATCAGCCATGGCGTACTTTAGGATGGTGCCTTTCTCACACAATGAATTTTGTGAAGGACAGGCTGGGGACTGCACATCTTACCCAATGTACCCTTCTGGCTCTGATGGAGAGATTCATCTAGGATTCGATCGAATAGTTGATGAAGTCAGCAATGAATTTTTTTTTTATGGTTCATCACATTCACATCATCATGAAGAAATGTATTTTCCATTAGATGTCTTTGGTCTGAATGTGCCTGACCAGCAGTTTTGTGGTCACCCTCTAGTTGCTTATGGTGAACTTTGCCCTGGAAATCCTGACTCTCACTGGCAACAAGGTACGATGTCACCAACAATTGGCTTCAGATCTTCTTTACTATCTGATTACAGAGATTTCTCTCTGGCAGATCCCTACTCATACAGTCAAGAGAGAGAAATGTACAGAGGGAATACCATAACTCCAGTCACAAACGTATTTGATTCAAGTGTGGAAAGAGGCAACACAAATCAGAGTTTTCAGCTAGGCTTTGACAATGTAGACTCTCAATGTCCCATTTGCTTAGACAACTATCCATTTGGACAAGAAGCGAGAGGTGGAAGTGGAAATAGGGAAGCCTGTTTAACTGACACATCCAGAAGATGCGAAATAGGTCTTACCTGGCCCAGCAGATCTGGACATGACAGAGAGGTATTTACATTTTCTCAGATTAACAATGCTAAAAGTTCTTGGTTTTTGTTTGTGTCTTGCACTTTGTGTATTCACTTGCACAGATTCAGCATAGATTAGAAGCACTTGATTTAAAGACCTGATGAAAAAGAAAATAATTATGTCTTGGGGGAAACAAAAGCTTTTGCTTCTGTAGAGTTTTTGTCATGTATCTTATGATTCAGCTGGCCAAAAGCAACTGTGAGACTTCTTATTCACTTCTTATTTGGTCTTTACTATTTCCAAAGATAGAGATGCAGGGAAGTGTCAGGTGTGTTTTTCAATAATTGTGTAACTTGATTTCTTGGCAGTCAGAATTTCACACAGTGTTTTTGTATCTTTACAAGGATTATGCCCTGAAACAAATAGTACATGATTGATTAAGAAATTTTTGTACAGTATGAAAAACTCCAAGCATCCTCATTCTTTGATTCTAACATTAGAAGATAATTCAGCAGACCACAAATAACTGCTTTTGAAGGGAAGGTGCTTACTCTGGATAACTATAAAATGAGGATTTTATCCTGACAGAATGTGTGTCCTACCTGTTTCGTGTTTTAATCAACTTATAGTTAAAATGTCAACACATTTCTGCAACCTACCTATTAAAAAAGACTTAATTTTAAAGTAGTAGGGCCAGTTCCTCACCTAGTATAAAATTAAGTATCTCCATTGACTCTAATGAAAACTTGCCATTTTACATCAGAAGAGAATCTAGATTATGGTTTAGAATGCTCCAGTTGGCTAAGTTTATGGCCCATTGATTCATAAAACAACCACAGAGGGGTAAATACAGAAATGTAGAGTAAGATGTGCTTGAAAGAGAGAAGATAACTAATTTGTATGGGCTAGTATGAAACCTGAGATTCAAAATAACAATGTATCCAACCTGACATTCTATGATTATGCTGAATCTGTTTTTATGGTGAGCCAGATTGTCTCTGTCTAGTTTGGCTGACATATCCTGATCCTGAGAGATGTAACATATAGTGTTCTGCCTGTACTTACGTATGCATATATAATTATTTTCTAAAAATAGACATATCTACTATTAACTGTGGAAGCTGGATCCTATGATATAGACTCTGTCTTTAGCTGCCTTTTTGAAGCAAATACTTTCTTTTTTTTTCCTCCTTCCATCAGGTGTTCATAGCTCTGTTTGTGGTTTTGCTGGTTTTAGTAATGAGGTCTTACGGGATTCGCATGACTCTCTAATGTTTTACATCTCCTAATTCTCCTTCTTTTGAAATCCTAATATAGAGAAGGAAAAAGAAAATGATAAATCCTCACTTTCCTCTAGTCCTTGTTAGCATTCTGAATCATTATAAGATCCTGAAATAGCCTACAGGATACCTCTGCACTGTGAATATTAAAGGATGGTTTAGGTTCACCTTCTGCTTTTAACTCTCAGTAATCACAGTATTATAAGCAAAGGGGAAGAGACACTTGATTGACTTGTTTCTCCGTCTGTGCATAGGGAGAACAATAATAGTAAACATATGCAGACTCAGATGGGGAGGCAGCAGGGGGAAATATATCTGAGGACAGAAACTCTTAAGACTAATCCTGGGCACCGCATTTTGGAAGTTCAGTGATGAATACAGAAGAGGAGGGGATGAATAGGTGGGGAGACAAAAAGTTGTTTTTTTTCTTGTGATAGGAAAACTAAAGCATTCTCGCATCATGATGAAAAGAACAAGCGTTCTTGTGAGAAGAGCAGAAAATAGTGGGATACAAATGAGAAGGGGGAGATTAAATTGTATTATGGGAAGCAGAAATGCTAGATGAAGCAGGCATATAAGAACAGACATAAACGCTTCTGTGATGGAGGAGGAGAGAATTACAGGGGAAGGAAGAGATGAGTGAGTCAAGGGTGACTACAGTTGAATGTGTGGGAGGATTTCATTAAGTCAGGGAAGTATTTGAGCTGTTTAGCTAGAAGAGGAAGAAAAGGGAGAGAGGAGATAATTGATTTGTAGCAGAAAAATCTGTGTGGCCACAGGAATTCCTGTAGGGAGAAACAGTCATGTCAGGATAGAAAGAGAGCCAAGGCAAGGGGCTGGTAACTGAACCTTCACATGGTAAGAAAGGAAAACAAGAATGAAAGCAAGTCGAGAGAGTGATGGGTAAAAAAAAAAGCAGAAGTAACTCATTACTACCAGACTGTGAGTTTTGGAAAAGGCAAGAAGAGTTGCAGGGTGACAGAGTTGATACCAAGTAAGACTGTCAGAACAGATAGGAAAGTGGGGTACCACAGCAAAAGAAAGGTGTAATGAGCACAGACTGGATTGCTGAGGTCCAGGATGAGTAAATGATGCATCTGTGTAGCAGGAGATGAGAACTAAGACTTTAGACAGAGTGAAATGGAAATCATGCTGAAACATGGAGATTAGCATTGAGATAGCTTGTAGGTATGCAAGATGAAGTATTTACATTGCTGAAATCATGTCGTTCTGATTCTTGGATGTGGTTGTATGAATATGCCCAGTGTAATAAAGGAAATACTAATTTTATCTGGTTTTGTCATCACCAAATCAGATGTTCGAAAATACTAAAGGAACTGCCTTCATAAAATCCTATGAAAAGAGATTTTATTATTCTCCACATTAGAAAGAAAACTGAAATACAGCCTAAAAAGTATCCAGTAGTTTTGGCTGCTGCTCACTTCTTCACCCAAGTCCGCTCATCAGACCATACCTCATTATTTCAGTTTGGGTGCTCCAGAAATGAGAAATACACTATTAGGGTTCATATTTAGGAAGGACGGTTTAGATGACTTGATTAGCGTTGTGTAAGAAATCTGCAGATGGGAAAAGATAGATTCCAGTTGTCCAGGGATGCAATGTTTTACTTTATCCCTGTTGTCATTGGTTCTCTCCATACTCAATTTGCTGTCTCATTCACTACACTCAGTTATTTGCAGTGAGTGGAGACTGGAGTCATATAGAAAAATGGTGTAATTAATATCTTAATTTCTTCTCATTGCATATGTAGTTAGTCTTTGCACACTTGAAAAGAGAAATGACAAAACTAATGTCTCATCCATATGATTCACCAATGGAATTGGAGCTATATCTCTTAGACATACACAAGTCTATGGGGCCAGATAGGATACACCCAAGGGTACTGAGGGAGCTGGCAGAAGCACCCACCAAGCCACTTTCCATCATTTACTAGCAGTCCTGGCTAACTGGGGAGGTCCTAGTTGACTGGAGACTAATAACTGTCACCCCAAGCTACAAGAAGGGTCAAAAGGGAATTAAAGGCCTGCAAGTCTGACCTTGGTGCCAGGGAAGGTTGTGGAACAGATCATCTTGAGTGCTATTATGCAGCACGTGTGGAACAGCCAGGTGATCAGATGCAGTCAGCATGAGTTCATGGAAGGCAAGTCCTGCTTGACAAACCTGATCTTTTATGACAAGATGACCCAGTTAGTGGATGAGGAAAAGGCTGTGGATGTTGTTTAGCTGGACCTTAGTAAAGCCTTTGACACAGTTTCCCACAGTATTCTCCTAGACAAATGGGCTGCTCATGGCTTAGACTGGTATACTCTTCACTTAGTAAAAAACTGTCTGGATGGCCTGGCCCAAGGAGTTGCAATGAATTGAGTTAAATCCAGCTTGGCAGCTGGTCACAAGTGGTACTCCCCCAGGGCTCAGTACTGGGACCAGTTCTCTATAATATCTGTACCAATGATCTGCATGAGGGAATTGCATGTGCCCTCAGTAAGTTTGCAGATGACACCAAGTTGGTGTAGTAGTGTTCTGACTGAAGAGTACTACAGCAAACAGGCAAGGTGGTGCTTTGATCCAAAATAGTGGCTCAGACCTGTACTCTCCAAGTTTAGAGGAAGTATCTGGGAATTTTTCAGGTTCAACAGAATACACTGACTTCTTGTCTGTCTTAGGGACTTAGCTGACAGGTTTATGGAGTTTGAAGGGATGCTGAGCTTCATTCCAGGGCGGAAAGAGAGCAAATAAGGATTAAAATTCACTGCAGTGTAAGCTTCATTTTGTCCCCTCTCTCTTTTGTAAACTGAGCATACATTTCCTGCATCTAGAGTTGTCTGTGCTCTGACACTAAATCAATTTTGAAAGCTTTGTCTGGAATTCCTTCTACTCTTCACAGATGGGGAAAAAATCATCTTTAAACCCAGGGTATATGATGCTTTGTGTCTTTGTGTTTTGTTGTTTTTTTTTCCTCTGGAAGCATTTATATTGCAGTGAAAATTGGATTATTTCTGCTCATTTGGAGCTCTGTCAAGTCACGGAAGGGATGATAAGGTATGAAAGGTACTTCTCATGGAACCAAATGTGAAGTTTGGCCCTATGCACCTTCTGCTTCTCTTATCTAAATAACTGAGCTTTATTTCTTCTGGTGTCATTTTGGTATTTTTAGGCTATAGGTCCATCTATCCAGCTGGTTGAAGCAAGTCAAGGAAGTAATGAAAACACAGTTGATTTTTGCAATGCAGTGGAGAAGTAAGTAGTGAAAAAAAAATGTATTCAGTCAACTATGACATTTAACTTATATTAATTGGATAGGTTATCCCTGTATTCCTGAACAGTGCTATACTTCCAATATCTACTTCAATATGGAAACACTCCTAATTTTTGTTTAAAGATTAAAGTTCACAAAGGAATATTAATTAAAAAAAAAATTCACCCTGAGCTGTCCTCTTTATTAACGATAACTACATTTGTCTCTTCAGTATTGATGGCTTATAGTGTGTGAAATTTAAGATCCATTGTCTACAATTGTCTTGGACAATGTTAGTGCCTGTGTAGCTTGAAGCACAAAAAAGAAGGAACTGATTGATGAGAACAGAATTACTACGTGCTGTCATGATGAAAAGTGAGACTTACTAAGCCACAAAAGCTCCTTTACTTTTTGTTTACAGTTAATAGTGTGGCTTAATGGGATAGAACTTTTTTTACTTGATCTTTTTTGGGATAAGAAATTGTGTTGAATTCCAAGAGCTCTTAGAAATACTTTTTTAGACCATCTGTGCAGCTTCCTTTTCCTTTGTAGATGTTCACTGATCGAACTATCAAGTTGTTAGCAAAAATGCAACCCAGAAATATTGTTGGAAAATGGAATGCTGCTTTTTGTTTTGGTTTGGTTTTGGTTTTTTGCTTTTAATTAGACTTCAAGGAATTGACTGTATTCAAGGTCAGCCAAGTCTGCTTCTCTTAAAAAAACAAAACAAAACAAAAAAACCCACAAAAAAAAAAAAACCAAACAAAAACAAACAAACAAACAAACAAAAAAACCTGCAACAACCCTAGTCTCATGTTGCCTTGATATTAACAGTGAATATCTTATATATTCATATGTGGTGGATTGTCAGCTTCAAGACATGCTCATTCACATATGTCTGTTTTATTTTTTTCCACACTTCATCAGTCTGAGCCCCAGTTTAATTCTACTAACATCAGATGCATGAAGGCACATTACACATGATAGGCTTTCCTCTCAGATACCAGATTTTTTTTAAAATCCAAGCATTCTACATTTATCTTTGCACTCTCATTATAGGCAAAGCTTTCTATTGATTTTTTTTTTCTGAATATATTCATCTATTCACAGAGCTAAAAAGATTAATAGAAATAATCTGTTCCTATTTTGCAGTAACTTGTTTAGTGTGCATCACTAACAAATACTCTTTTAAAGAAAATAAGAACACTCTTTGCTTTTCTTCTATCAAATAGATGGGAAAGCATTCTTAGGACAAAATGTCACAGCAAACAGAAGAGGAAAAAAAAAATCATAAATTTGCAAATAACTAACATATTCAGTCTTGCCAAGTGAGTATCCTTCCAGTCCCCAAGAATCTCAATAACTGGCAGTTTTATACATCAGAGGGAAGATGTATAATTCAAACTTTGTGTCATGCAGACTTGCACCTCCAGCATGTAGCACAAATAGAAATCCATGATGTTTTTCTCTAGGTAATATTTGTACAGGTAGCAATCTATAATTGCAACATATCATTTTACACACTTACAAAGCAGTTTTCAAAACCCCTTTATCAGCTTATTTCTACAATTATAGACATAGCTATATTTAAGTCATCCCTGGGTCATTTCAAAACACATCCTAAAGCGAGTTTCATACCAGAAGATGCCGATGTGATAGCATCAGGGCTCAGTGCTGCAAAATGCAGAGTTCCTCCACTTCCTACTGACTTCAAGGATGTGCTCTGTGCCACAGAGAAATACATAGAATTATATAAAGTTCTGAAATAGCAAATCTTTATAAGTGTTAGTATTTTCTCCATACACTGAGTTGTTGCAGCACAGAAAGCAAGTAGCACACTATTTTCTTAATGTAATACTTCTGTAGTCACACCTTGGAAGACGTAAATTTTCAGAATGTAGTGATGGGGTATGTTTTGCCCACGTGCTCAGTCCAGAAGCCCTTTGATCTTTTGAAAACAATAGATAGTCATAAATGAGCAACACTTCCTGGAATTGAATGCATTTTTATCTGAAAAGCATAAAAAGCAAATTTGCATCCTCACAGTATCCTAGACTATAGATAGTGTAGAGGTAGGGAAGGAGATGAGGTTTGCTTAGTTTTGAAATGACTGCCGGTAAGTCAAGGAGGTGATTCATGCCCAATGTGTGTGCATAGTCCACTAACTTGATGCTGGAGAAAGGGTAGTGAAATTCCCAGTGTTATTCAATCCTTGGCATTTTTACAGAAACAGGTTACAAGACTGAATTTGGTGATAGAGGAAAACTTTGACTGCCTTGCTAGCAAAGGAAATAGGCTGACATCTACTATATAGGTCACCAAAGCAGCCCCTATAGTATAATGATTTTTACTTTAAGTATAAATCTATTTAATGTACTGGAGGTATTGTCAAGCCTCATTTCCTCCCACCCCACTGAAACACAATGCCCCCTGGCTTTTCATAATAAGAAATGAGCTGCCTTGTTGGTTTATTAATTTTGGAAGCTAAGGCTTTTCTTCCTTCTCATGCTATAGAAATACATGGCATAAAAGAGGAGTTCATACTTTTGTTAAAGAGACTTGGGTGGCAGCCCTGAGGCAGGAGGTAACAAAGTAATGAAGAGATTCGTGTGCAAGAAACTGTGGCTCAAAATATGCTGTAATCAGAGAAGCTATAAAGTGCTGCCAACTCAGAAGTTACAAAATGCTGCTTGAACTAACAAACAGAATGTAGTATGCTTAGTACAGGATGTTTGAGTTTAGCTACTAAAAATTCAGGCCAATTAGTGAAATGTAAAGCTTCAGCTGGTACAATATGTACCTTTACCTGCAGCTGCAAAGTGTATTTGATTAAAAAGCAAGTTTAGTCTCAGCTGACAGCCATAATACCTGTGACCACTGTTCATTAGGAAATAGTACCTCAGGAGAAATTAGTTTCTGCAAGTCTATGGTAATTGGAAGGAAGAGGAGCAATATATTTTATGGATAGTAGTATATTAGATCAGACCAACTCAATGACTGTAGCAGTTATTGCTCTCTCCAGACATTTCCATGAACACCCAGGGTTTTAGTAATGAGGATTTCAGACTGGATTCTGATGCATGGTGAAAATAGGAACTTCTTAAGATTTTGCATGGAAAGCATGTTGCTATATTCATTTTGACCATTAGTCACAGCTGTCTGTGCATGTGATCTTGGTTAATTTAATGTTAAAACTTTCTTATTTGACCACCTCATTTCTACAGTGCTCAAGTTATTTGCATCACAGTACACTGCAGTCTATGTTTAAACTCCTTTTGTCTTCACTGAGGTAAAGCTCAGCATTGGTTCTGTGAAGTTCATGAAGATTTTGCTGGTAATTTTCCTATTAAGTAAAAGATGGAGTTATATGCACACTAATATGTAGTTACCTCACTAATGTATGGAAACGAAGTTTGGGTTGCTATGTTTTTCCTCTCTGCATAGAATTTTATTCCTATCAGCTAACTATTATTATTTATATCTTGTAGAATTTTGGTTTTGCTCTTGTAAGAGAGCTGAAATGCCTGCCTACTTTCATCATGTTCTTTTCAGAATAAGAAATGCTTATCCTGCTTTTGATTTGAAGACAAACACTGGAAAAATCTGGAGTGTTGCAACAATGTTCCCAGACCATATTCTTGGTGAATTAAAGTTCAGAATCAGAATCTGGACAGATTGTTCACCATATCCTCTGCTTCTTACACAACGTGGTAAGTGATTAAGGTTTCTATATCCTTCCACAGTTCTCTTCCATTGAGATGATAAGAAAATGCATTTGTTATCTGGAAGGATACTTGGAGGACAAGCCTTACACAAGTGTTGAGTACATACTTTGTTAAACATGTCCAGCACATTTGTTGTAAAATTAAAATCACATTAAATATTGAACTTAGCTAATGTTTAGATCTCTACTTTCTTTAACTGCAACTGGGACCAATTTTGGCAGTCTCAAGTGGGCCAGCCTTCAGACTTAGATTCAGAAGGAATTTAGGAAGAAGAGGGCCTAGTCCCCATAAAGTGGTGGAACTTTTCACGGTCTTGACTTTGTTTCTAAATCCAAGACTTAGAAGTCTGAAGTCACTAAGATTCCTCTGCACCCAAGACTGCCACTTAATGAAACAGAGAAATTCCAGCTGGTTGGAAGAGAATGGAGAACAATTAAGAACTGGAACAGGTTGCCCATGGATGTTATGAAGTGTCCATCCTTGGAGGTGTTTTGGTTTTTTTTACCTTCTTGTGGGAAGGAGGCTGGACTTAGATGGACCTACTGAGATCCTTCGCAACCTGAATTATTCTCTCACTAGTGCTTGTGGGAAGCTGCCACTGCTCCATTGCATCCCGTATCTGTCCTGAATGGAGAATCTTTTATCCCAGCAGTGACAGTTTTGACCTCATAAACAAAAATTTAATACATTAAAAGTAAGTTCGCCCCTCTTCCCCTTCTTCTTTTCCTGTGCTGCTTCATTAAGTGGCAGTCTTTTTAGTAATCTTTCCTCAGCTGTCAAGGGGTTATTTGGCTGAAACAGGCTAAGTATTAGTTTGTTTGACAAGCTGAAAGCTGAAAAACCAGAGCTCTACAGAATGTCAGTCAACATCTATTTAAAAATATATCTTCATCAATACAGTAGCCAAGACTTCCACATTAACTCATACAAAGTTGGTTAATTTTATTGGGAACAGCTACTTACTTATTGGAAAGGCTGTCAAAGTAGTAGATTGAATCATCTTGAATCAATATTTTGTGGATTCTGTGAAATGATGGACTGAAAGTCTCAAGACACTTAGAATCATAGAATTGTTTGTGTTGGGAAGGAACCTTGAAGATCATCTAGTTCCAAACCCCCTGCCATGGGCAGGGACACCTCCCACTAGATCAGGTTGCTCAGAGTCCCATCCAGCCTGGCCTTGAAAACTTCCAGGGAGAGGGCTTCCACCACCTCTCTAGGCACCCTCTTCCAGTGTCTCACCACCCTCGTGGTGAATAACTTCTTCCTAACGTCTAACCTGAATCTACCCACCTCTAGTTTTTGATCCATTCCCCCTAGTTCTACCACTACCTGACATCCTAAGAAGTCCCTCACCAGCTTTCTTGTAGGCCCCCTTAAGTTAGGGGAAGGCCACAAAAAGGTCTCCTTGGAGTCTTCCCTGAATAACCCAAACTTTCTCAGTCTTCATAGGAGTGGTGCTCCAGCTCTCTGATCATCCTCATGGCCCTCAGGACACATTCCA
This sequence comes from Apus apus, assembly GCF_020740795.1. Classification (NCBI taxonomy): domain Eukaryota; kingdom Metazoa; phylum Chordata; class Aves; order Apodiformes; family Apodidae; genus Apus; species Apus apus. The sequence goes on along the minus strand of NC_067282.1, from coordinate 138,439,027 downwards.
GCATGTCCGTATCTTTCTCATAATAGGAGCTCCAGAACGGGATGCAGTACTCCAGATGGGGTCTCATGAGAGTCGAGTGGAGGGAGAGAATCACCTCCCTCAACCTGCTGGCCATACTTCTCTTCATTCAGCCCAGGATATGATTGGCTTTCTGGGCTGCAAGTGTAAACTGCCAGCTCATGTTGAGCTTCTCGTCCACCAGTACCCCCAGTCCTTTTCTTCAGGGATGCTCTCAAGCCAGTCACTGCCCAGCCTATATTGATGTTTGGGATTGCTTGGACTAGAAGGTAGTATTTCCAGCACTTCTTTCACTAGGTGAGGGGTCAACACTTAAATTGCCTTTAATGCAGAAGTCTGAACTACTGGGAAATACTTTACCGTAGAGCGTTGTTCCCCTTACAGATCATTCAGTTTTTGGTCTATATAACTTTATTTATAAAACCACTTTAGGAGGCCCAACTAAAACTGAAGGGGGTATAAGAAACAGTCCCTATCCTAATCTTGTTTACAGGCTAAGAAAACAGTAAGATACATTCAAAGAGGGGAGGCAGGGAGGGAGTACACTTTTTTCCCCCATCTAACGTGAAGAGCATAAAGAATTGTTCAGTCATATAAGAACATTTAGCAGAGCAAGGAAAGGAAAATGGTTCTGTGGAGTGCAAATGAATTATACTAACAAGTTTCAGGTTTTTTTCCAATGAGTGACCTGTAAAAGTGCATGTTATAGTCTTAATTCAAGATCCTGTACCGTTCTTCTTTTTCATGGTGTGTATAAATTTAGCAAAGAAGCCCTGCATTTTACATGTCAAACCAGTTATGAGAAGTTGCTTAAAACAGTGAGTTGTCAAAGGGATAGACATTTAAAACTAGTGTGATCTTTAAGGTCCCTTACAACCCAAACCATCTGTGTTTCTATGACTGGTAGAAAACGTTTAATCAAAGAGGCTGTCTGAGCAAAAGAAAAATGGCTTTCTACAGAAAGTGAAAATTTTCAGAAGGAGCTTTTGAATCCATCCACACATTTGTTCTTTCCTGGTGAAACAAAAAAAGCAAACCCCAAGCTATCTATGATAATCTATTCTGTTTTGTTTCAGCTTTGTTTTTGTCACAGCCCCCCACCCCTGAAAATGACAATTGTCCTCTGACAGTTTTTTCAGTATCACATTCCCTTAAGCTTCCCTGCAAAATCAATTTTGCATTTCTAGGTTTGTTGTAAAATATTAGCGTAGCAACTCTGAACCAGATTTGCCAGTATGAGTTAACTGCTCTGAGCAGCTGGGTAGTTCAGAACATGGTTAAACCACATCAAACTGGTTGATTAGTCTCAGTTTGAACCAGATGTCTGAACCTGGAACAGTGTAAATTAGTCAACTCATGAGCCTGGGTTACATGTTTGTTTTCTCGGGGTTTCTGTTTAACTGCAGGTAATTTCAGTTTTTATATTAAAAAGTTCACTTAAAGCTTGTAGTAAGAGCTCTTAGTGGATGCTAACTTTTAACTTTGAAGCAGTAAAGAAATACCATAAATGAAAAAAAAAAAAAGAAGTCTACTTTGTTCTTCCTTCTATCAATTACAGGCAATTAAATTGCTGAAGAATTGTGGAGGAAGTACAGACTTTATTTTGCATTGCAAAACTGTCTTGGTAGAGTGTATGAAAAATTTTCAGTGAAGAGTAAGATATTTTTTCTGGTAAAGAGAAGTATCTCACACTTGGAGCATTAGTGCTGGTGGAGTATGCCCTGCATGCCTGTAATGATAAAATTTATGAGATGTGTTTGCAACCTGACTGCCAGATTAGACAGCTAGTATTTTCCAGTTTTTATCAGCCCTTCTAAAATGAGCAGAAAGGAAGTTTTTGGTGGGGTTGAAAAAAAGATTAAAAAGCTAAAGTAGCACTGGGTAAAATACTCAAAATGATAGAATATTTCTGAACAGTTTGAATTTATTTACATGTAACTTCTTAACACATATGCATGATATCTATATATATGATGCGTATCAGCATTAAGTTACTTCTTGGTTATGGCTAAAAAGATGTGCACAGCAGAAACAACAGCGAGTACATTTCTGGAGCTTTTTTGTGTCATGAGCAGCAACAGAGTCAACTTTTGCATCAGACCATGTTATGCTAATTTGCTCTACAGGGACATAGATTCTGTGAGTTATTATAGAGTATTTGAAGTGAAATTAAATAACAAAAATTAATCAGGTGTGGCTTGATCTAATTCCTCTTGATGGAGCTAGTCTACAGCAGTAGTTAGGAATTAGAAAGAAATGCTTATTTTCTTTGCTCAAGAATGTAACCTGGATTTCTCTAGCAAGCTGCTATCAATTTTTTTCTTGCTATCTTTATTTACAGCTGGCTGTATCACTCGTGACTTAATTGTAGAGATCCTCCATTGCACAAGTCAATACTCGGTACCGGAAGAATGCCTTCTAAGTGTTTGTGGGTCTGATGAATTCTTACAAAAGTAAGTATCTCGTAAAGAGATGGTATTGAGGATGTATTGTATAATATAAGCTGTGCATTTAATGCATTCTGCTTTATGTGCTGTGTAAACAGAACCAGAGGGAGTGTTAATAGAGTATTTGTTCCAAACACTCAGTGTATAGTTCTGAAACTCCTGAAACAGGAACACATGGAAGTAATATTCTACAGAGATGATGGTGTGCTCTAGTGCAAGGATTCAAATCTTGGCTCCTTTATTTAAGCTTTGTGCAGCCTTGAGTAATTTGTTTCATTTCTTTGTCCTTCTGGTCTTTCTCATCTGTAATATGAGGATGTTGTTATTTCCAGTATCTCATAAGAGTTTTATCAGCATGAGCAGGTATGCATATCCTCAGAGGGGGAAATCACCAAAGAGATGAGAAAAAAGTGTTATGCAGCTGCATAGCAGGTGATTTTTCTTTCTATCCAGCTGCATCAGTAGTAAAGCAAATGAAGTCAGCGCTTTGGTGCTAACTGCTAATTGAAGAAAAACACATTATGCACACATTCAGAAAGACCTGTTTGTGTGTAGTCTACAAATAAGGAGGTACATGCTCTGATACGCATTCATTCAAGCAAACTCTTGTGGTGGTTGAAAGCGCTACTGGACTTAGCTGGTTGTTTCTTGCCCTCTGGCAGCTTAAATTCAGCTGTCAGCAAAAGTGAGCAGATTTTGTGTTGAAACAGCTAAAATGCAAGCTCTTGTCAGCTGTACTGTGGGGATGGTGACTTTCAGCAGAAGGAGAGAAGCTGGCAGTTCTCTGTGGTAGCATATTAAGCTGGAACTCCAGGAATTGCAGCTCATCTGGTAGAGACATAAAAGTGTAAGATAAAATAGTATACGTCTATAATTGATAGGAACATTTTTAGAAGCAGTCATATTTGCAGTATAGTGTAAAAATTACCTGAACCAGCCCAAAGAAAGTCAGCTAGATTAACAAAAACAATGTAGTTGTGAGAGAAAGTATCACACTGTTTAAATTAGCTTTGCTCTCTGTCTGGCTTGGACACTTCTACCCTTACACAGGTCAATTGTTGGAATGTTTATGGTGAATTCTGATTTGCGACTAAAGTTGGAGACTTGAACATTTCTGAGCCAACACTTCTTCAAAACTCCATAAAGCAGGAGCTGGTACAGCAGGGCACTGTGTGGAGAATTACAATACCAGAACCACTGAGCGGGGAAGCAGGTCATACATAGATTTGTTAGTTATACAAGAGGGCCAGGGTGCTCTTTTTTTTTTTTTTCAAGTCTCCCTTCTCATTTCAAAGTATTTGGTAAAGAAAATGAAAATAATGAGTCATTGTATTGTGGGTAAGCTCAGTGTGTTTCAGTACAGTGTACAGTATGTTCTAAACAGCTTCATTTTCACTGTTGGGATGAATGCATCAATAGTGGGCTGTTTAAGTTCCTGCACTTGCAGAATCTCTGCACGTCTCATTAGCAGTGAAACAAGGTCAATAATGTTTTCAGATTTTTTGCTTTGCTCCTTCACGGTCATGCAGAAAGCACTGAGCTGCACTTCTGGTCTCAGCAGCTTGTAATGCTATACCATGCTGTACTAGCAGCTCCTTTTCTTCTGCCTTGTCATCAGAGTCCTGTATCTTGAAATTTGAAACACCAGACCATGATGATCCCTTAGGTAACTTAACAGGGCCTACGGAGTTGCCTTAAGTTGAATTTTTTTCAGTGTTTGGGCTACCTCCTAGTGCAAATTGTTTTCTTTGTGATGTTGCTAAGAGAGTGATTTGATGTACTTGTGCAGAGTTCTTTCCCAGAAGAGTATTTGGAAATTGTTCAGGGGTGAATGCCAGTTGAAGTTCCCCAAGTTATGAGATGGCACGGGGAATAAGTACTCTGCTGTTCCTCCCTTATTGTAATCCAGAAAAAAAACGAAGTGTAGCCAAAATGGTGACATGATGAATTGCTCTCAGACCAGAGAGTTTTAGTGAACCATACAACATTGTTAAGATCTGTCAAAAGCTCTCATTTACTATTATATTGGACTGCATTAATTAGCACTTCATCCTGCCTCCTGCAGACGCACCTGAAAGACTTGATGATTTCTGGAATCCATTTAGCTTTGAATGAGGTGAGCAAAAAGTACTTGTGCTAATGACCATTGCACTCAGGACCATGAGATTTCATCATCAATTATTGCTTTCCTAGGGAGACGTATATGTGAATTCACTTCCTATCTTACTCACAAGTAGAATATCAGATTTCAAGTATCCAAATTTAAAAAAAAAATCAGAAGGCTGCTCAGTCCATAACTACTAGAACCATCTGTGATACTGTGATTTGTACTGTAATTTGTTTTCTGGTCTTTAAGTTGATTTTGTTTTCCAGACAGAAATTCTGGAATGAGGCCTTGCCTCAGCCTTCAGACTTTCTTTTTCTTCCTATGCTTCCTTCTCCCACAAGTTTTCTAACAGTGCCTGTGGAAGCTATCAGGTTTCACTGTCACCTTGTCCCAGCCCCCTCTGTCATTGTAAGGTGTACGTTAGTTACTTCCCTAGTTGATTTGCTGCAGTTTCTTTATCAGATGTTCAGTGTAAGCTCATCAGGAGGTAGAACCATGTCTTAAAGACAGAGACTGCTGGAAGAAGAGAGGAGTAAAATGCAATCTGTGTCACCATTTTTTACCACTATTTACGGAATTTCATATGGATCTATAGACCCTCCTTCTTTGGGTTTCCCAGCTGTGGATGTGCTCTCCACTCCCTTACACTTGTCCTGTTCATTATAATATTTGATTTTTTGGAGGGCCATCAGCTGTTCCTAAAAATTCTGTGCTTTCTCATCCTGCCATACAGAACTTCTACATCTGCCTTTAAATCTTGCCTTCATAGTTTCTTATCTGTCCTTAGGTTTAGGAGTGCCCCTGAAAATGATTTTACGATGCCCTTCATAAAAGATGTTGTATAAAAATGGAGTTAAGCAGCTTTTGTCAAGTAACTCCTAGTTCTCAATGCCAGCAGCAAGCCAAAACCAACCCTTCTTACGTGACAGCGATCAATCAATCCTTCATTTAAACTCTTTTGCCTGTGGAACTATGGGCCACAAGTTCAGAGTGTCCCGAAATGCTTAATAAAACAAAGCACATGACTTTATGTAAGAATATGGGGCTCTCTGGTTTTACTTTTTTGTTTTTATTTTGTTATTGATCTGTCTGTTAGCAAGGGGTTGCAGTAATGCAGCAAAAGAATGTAGTTCGAGGATATTTATAAGCTTTATTTGTAAATATGCCCTTTTTTTAAAGGCATTGGATTTATTTAAAGGATCTTTTCATATGTATTTTTAATGACATCCGAACTCTACATTAGTGTAATGTGCACAGTTACCTTACTGCTTTGCAGTTAACCAATGTATTGAGTAGGAGTATGGAACAGAAAAATCTAAATGCTTATCATTTATGCTCATATGCTTGCCTGTGACCTTAAAGATGACATTTTTTGCCTTACCAATTCTGTTTTCTGAGAACTGAGATCTAAATAAGAATTGGTTTTCACTCAAAGTTTAAGCTATTAATTATACATTGGGCACAGTTACATTCATGCAGATTGGGATCATAAGAAACAGGCACCTTTTAGATTAATATGGTCTTTGTAAAAAATAAACTTCATTTTCTCTTGTTGCTGCAGATTAGACTTCTCATTTAGAGATGCTGCTCAGCTGAGGTTTTTTTTTTTTTAAAAAAAAAAAAGTCTGATTGAACTGCAATAGGATTTGGAGCTTAAAGTACATCAGAGAACCTTGATGTGAGGAAGCAAAATAATCTACTGGTGAGGGATTCTCAGGAAACTGAGGCATTTTTCCCTTTCTCTGCTTCTGGTATATTGTGGTACCAGAGGCCAAGTTACTTTACTTTGACCGTTTCATTACTGTGTCTCTTAAAGACTGCCTTTTCGCTTTCTGTCTTTTATCCTGGCATTCTCTTCAAAGCTGGATTCTCCATGTAGTTAACTCCAGCCAAAAATATAGGAGGAAAACTGTTGAGTTAATCATATTGTAGCATTTTTATTTGAGTTTCCCTTACAGAGCTCAGAGCACTGTAAATCAGTTACTAATAATCGTGCTGTCCTCTAAAGGTGGCAATATCAATTTAATCTTAATATTACAAGAAATGTAGCACATCTGCATAGTGTGTTACAGCTGGTGGTATGGCTAAAAGGTCATCTGTCAATCTATGGCAGAGCTACATCTGTTTCTTGTGGTTCACTTTTCATCTAGACCAAGTTTCAAAATTATTTTTGAGGTATTAATCCATTTTGTCTGGTCTCTTGTGTCACATCACTTGTCAAAACTTTTATCTTTGTATTTGTGCAAATAAAATCCACTCATAAAGTCAACTGTATGGCCAGTACTTCTAACTGCAGTTTTTCAGGCAGCATTGCTATGTCAAGAGAGGATTTGATGATGTATAGAACCTGCCTGACATAGCAGAGCTAACAAAACACTAGTGTAAATGTAATTATAACCACAAAATTCAACTTCTTTTTATGTAACTTGTTTCTCCTGCAAGCCTGATGACATGGAATAATTATACTTGCGAAAGATAGTTTTTATACATTTGTGGTACATTGTAACTGCAGAGGCAGGTATAGGATACCAATTTATACTAGCAGAATGCTCCCCTGTATTGGTATAGCTATACTAGTTCCTGTCATTAGCTGGGTGCAATGTTGCCATTAAAATAAGAATGTGTGTGTGGGAGGAATAAGGAAACAGCTGCACAGGACTCACAACAGTTTTTTCTATGTAATGATATTGTTACTATGCTTGTCTGAAGGTTGAAGGTAAGACAGAATAGAAAGAGCAGGAATATGGGTGAGATAAAAGGTAAAAAAAACCAAAACAGGTGTGAGGCAGTTCTAAAGGATGCAAGGATCACGGGAGGGTTTGTCATTAGAGTCATGAGGCAGATGTGATCAGGTAAAATGAGGAGTGGGAGTAGTTTCAAGAAAGCCATAGGTAGGCACAACACAGATATGAGATGAGGAGCAACAGAAGAGAATCTACACATTGGTACAGTCCCTTGGACTTTTGCTTGTAAGGAGATTTGAGAAGGGTTGAGGATGACAGTAACACGCTTTCCACCAGTACTGGTGTTTCACAGAGTTGCTGTTAACTTCTCTCAGTCTTACATCTGTAATTTATGTTTTTTAAAAAATAAAATCCTATGTCTATGCTTTGACCTGTCTAAGGACCTCTAATGGATAGGATGTGTTTTGCTTAAGTACGGTGTAATATAGGTGCAGAACATGTACAAGTTATATGAACTCCCTGTCATTGTGCTGAATGGCAGTTAGTTATGGCACATTATTTAAGTTTAACCATTCATTTGTGCTGAGGACCTCTGCTGCCATGTGTTATGAGTCTCTCTCAGAAGTCCCACTTCCCCTGATTTATTAATAGGGTGAATAGTTTTTTTGGAACTGAATCCAGCCAGTTCTATTCAGACATTCTATCAAAAGCACTTTTAGGTAGAAAGTAACAGACTTTACATCTGAATTCTGAGTATTCCATGGCACTTGACAAACCAGAAAAAAACTCCTCTTTCCTTCACGGCCCAGGAAGTTCTGAAAAACTGACTGTGCTGTAAATCTGTAAAAATATGGCTGGAGGCATGAAAAAAAGCAAAATTAATCTAATTGAACACACACTAGAGCTGTAACTGGTGATGCATGTTAACTTGTTTTGGTGATTAATTTGTGTTTGCAAAAATCAGTGTCATTTTTCCTACCCATTAAACCCAAATGAATGTAAAATAAAATGAAGTTGTTGTTTGGGTTTTTTTGTTATTTCACCTGACTAAAACAAAAAGTGGAAGTGAAATTATTTTTGTTCCAAGTAGTTTTAAGAGTGATAAAGTAAGAAGCTACTCTTAAGAGGCAAATAAGGGATTCCCTTGTTAAAGGTGCTAGATCATCCTTGATCCAGAAAGCAGTTTGTAGGAACCACTCCAGCTGAGTGAGTAGAGCTCTATGTCTGACCTTAGCTGCCATATGATTTGAGAGGGAGGAAGACCAACTCAACTTCTTTTGCCATCTCAGTGTGAGCTGCACACGTTGAGAACTTTGATTTCTTTGAGAATTGAGGGGCACCTGTCTTAATTTAGATGACTTTCAAACTGATATTTAGTATTTGATTTTCAAGTTAAGTATCAAACACTACAAGTCATTCTTTAGAGGTGCATTCATAACTAAGATACTTTGAATAAATTGAAGTAATCTGGGTTTGAAAAATATGCATGTATGGTCTCAAGGTTTGGGAACATGTGCAGTTTGTTTAGCCTTCATTGTTGTTGTGTTACAGAATTTAATGGTTGAAGATACAACTAAGCAATTATTCTTAAATTGTTTCACCAGAGAATATGCCAGACCCAAACCCCATCAATTTTCACAGGAGTATGTGCCAAGTAAAGGTTTTATATTATTCAATATGATTTGCATTTGAGTTTAGTCCACCAGTGCTTTTAGGAGAAGGAGAGAAGAAAAAAAGACGGTGGCAAACAGAGATAACCATTTGCTATTTTTAATTTCCCCCCCCCAAACTGCAGTAATCATACTTTGGGCAGCCATGAGAGTCTTCGCAAAGCAACTACCTGCATTCAGCTTCGACTGCACAACACTAGTACTTTGAAGCAAATTTTGGCTCGAACGGTATGTCATCTTTTTTGCCTCCTCTTTCTTTCACATCCCCGAAGGAATAAAATTCTACTAATCCTTTTATGCAGCAACATACAGTAATAATCAAAGAGAGGTTACTTGCTTTCCTGAGAATGCATATATTATTGCTGAACTCCAGTTGAAACATACTGGGGAACATCTCTGCTTGCTCTGTACTTCTATCTAGTGAATTACTGTAGAAAACACACATCAAAGAGTAGACCAAAGCTTACCTTTTTTTAAAAAAAATCAGTTTTATCAGCATCTAATTCTATTTCAGGTAGTCAGAGAATTCTTATTTTCTTTTGTCTTTTCTATTTCTTTCAAATATAAAAAAGGCAAAATCACTTGAAGTAATGTGTAAAATTAATTAGATCTGGTTTCTGGTCATTATCACTGAAAAGCAGAGTAGGCTGATAAAAGGCAGAATCACAGTTGGTGTATTTGTGTTTGTATGATGCATACTTGTGCGTGTATGTACTTGTTTGTTGACATGCAGAAATGTTGTCTCTAAGCATATATCGTCCTTATAAAAACATTGTTTTATCATAATTTTAAATCCAGGCAGATTTCTGTTCAGATTATTTGTGTTTAAACAACCTTGCAATGGATTATTGAGCTTTAATGATGCTGACCTATGTTACCTAATGTGAGCTTTATTCCCAGTGGACCATGTTGAATTACTTCCAACTCAGTGTGCAGTACAGCAGAAGCTTTGTTCTGGGCAGTGTTCACTGGTAGTGTGTTAACTCTATTCACAGGACCAATAGTACCAACTACCTGCTTTGCATAGATATGCTCCCAGCCTGATTCTGTCAACATATGATTCAGATGGTAGAGTTCTACCAAAAAAAAAAAAAAAGTAGGGGCTCTCTTTTCATTTCTGTTATGTGTCACAAGTTCAATACAATATGTTACCTGGAGCATAAAAAAAAGACAATAATGAGGCCAAATATATATTAATTTTTTGTAAACATTTTATCCAATTGATAGATAAAAACAGAATTGTTTAGTGCTGATACATACAATCCTGACTTAAATTATTGGCATTCTTCATTACCAGTATTAACTTATTTATTTTTTTTTAAAAAGCATTGATTCTTCTTGGTATAGCATAATCCAAAGGAAAGTAAATTAGGAAATGTGGAAGCTTTTATCACCTGGTTACTTCTGCAAAAATTATTCAGATGAATGAATTGCCAACAGTTTCCTCTCAATCTAGAGAAAATAAGTTGATATTTGAATAAACCTTCAGAAGGGGTTGAGCGAGTGTCCCTCTCATGTCCTTTCTCACCCCACATCCAGTCACCATTGCAATGAGTTTGTCTTGGAAAAGTATCTGTGGTATCTTTTTGTCAATTAACTGCAAATTGTTGAGATTGAGGAAGGAATCACCATATGATTTCTGTTGTCTGCATTAAACAGAGTTTAGATGGTCATCATCATCCTTTCTGGTGTCAGCTCTGTGACAAGACATCCTGTGTTAGGAGATGGAAAACTTCATTTTTCCACATAGTTCTGCCAAGGAAGGGCTTGAGAACAATTAAGTTCTGGTGATTAGGTATAATTATGGACGTACATAAGTATGTGTAATGGTGGAAAAAATATTTACTCTTTTTTAGGTGGGCATCTCTATCTTCTAAACGGAGCAATATGTTACTGACCCAGTTGCATGTTTCCAAACATTTTCTGGCCTGAGAAATCAGTGACGCAAATTAAAAGTTTGATGTCGATACATTTTGCTACTTACATGCTTTTGGCATATTTCGTATTTTTTACATGCATATAATATAAACAGGGAGCCTCAAAACAACTTCCTGAAAATCTCCTCTTCAGACTTCCAAGACGATGATTGATTCTCTACAAGCTACTTGGTCTTCAAACACGAAAAATTAAAACATAGAGCAAATTATCTATTTGCTGTATATACACCTGCTGTTCCTACAGATCTTCAAAATTATCTGCTTTGGAACCTAGTGATGTGTTCAAGAGTCTCTTCTGAGACCTTAAAGATTGTGTGCTAAGGAGGTAAAACTCGCTACCAATGCTATCTGGAGACTGCCTTCATGATTCTTGCTTACCTTACAAAGCACTATTGAAATAGAATTGAATAGTTAAAAATATCTGTACATGCACATTACTATTATTTTACTTAATAATTAATATAAGGGGCTACTTACAAGTAATGTGCAACTAATGTATGTTTTTTTAAACCAGACAGCTTATGAACTTTGGCCAATAACTAAATGTTCACAGTTCTTTTGTGAATTCAGCTGAAAGACATATCTTTTTAAGGTGAATACTTGCTTCCTTTCCTTTTGTGGGAAGCTGGTGTCCTGTTAGAAAGCATTCAGATAAAGTAAATTGTCTTGAACTGAGCAGTTACAAGCAAGAAATTTGGCCTAGGGCTTTACATGGAATGATAGATCTTTCAGCCAATGGCTGACTTTTAATTTGGTTTTTGTTTTTTGAGACATGAGATTTTTACACATGCTAGATTCCTACTAAACTTTCAAACAAAGCTTATAGAGAGAACATAAGTTTCTATTTATGATATAGAAACACTGAATCTCAGTTTTATACCATCTAGCCAGACAAAAGAGCTTCAGTTGACAAGAGTGAGAATTTCATACCTTGCAGATTTTTTTTCCACACATTGAAACTCTGAGAATAATAATGAATGTGGAGAAAAATCCAGTAGTCCTCTTGTCAAATGGTGGCCTAATATACATGGATTACAATAATCTTAGTAACAACTGCTAGATTAGTTTTGCCTAAGCACCTGTCCTACTTAGTATTTTAACCTAGGTTGTCTTTAAGAGACAACTCTTCAGCACAAACTCCACAAGTTGCAGTGGGTCAGAACTGTTAAATTCCTAGTGGCTGGTTGGTTTTTAGGAAGAAATGCTCAGTGGAATGTTGCCTTCGGAAAGGCAAGGCGACCTGGTTCAGGAACGGCACGGCGACCAACCCCTGGTCGCTCGGTCCATATGCACACAGACACCAATGTGGTGGATGACAAAATGGCGTTTATTGCCATGCGGCATGGCATTATATAGCTTGAGTAACGTCACATCTGTTTTGCTTACATCACAGTCTATACACTATTGGCTGTCCCGAGGGCGGGGGGGAGGACCCTGTCTTTCCGTACAGCACGAGATCTTCCAGCCACCAGACCCTGGCTACAGTGGAATAGTGTAGAAGCAGAAACCATTATCCAGATACCATTTCCAGGGGGTGTTCTACCTACCCAAGAGGAGCACCAGCAAGTCTGTCAGGACCAGACAAAACCTAATGGAGGAAACACGGTGGTGCATTGGAAGCTGCAGTGTTTCCTTTCACTCTGGGTCCAGTTCTGTAGGTCTCTTTTGGTCTACCTACTCCACCCACACTGAATTCAAGGATCTGGGGCAGCCCACACTGAACTCACAGTCAGTTTTCTTGTTGCTGTTCTCTGGAACTTGTGGCATTGGCCATAAAACATAAAGCCACAGGCTTAGAGGCAATTTTCTCAGACAGTTATGCACATATTCAGATACTGTTTGTGAGCTAATCTGTTTTCACTCGCTGGTAGACTTTGACATGTGATCTGTAGGATCCTTCCAATTTTTTAACTTTGGACTATGTTATTTTATAGAAATCTTCACTGAGGTTGTAGTTTCATTATTGTCACAAAAACTTATTCATATCTTGCCAGCCCTTTTGTGTAATAATCAACCATATGTGTTCAGGTGCTAAGTAATTCACATAAGCTCACCTTTTGCCTTAGTCCATCAGATCCCCTTAAGTTTCTGGGTTCCTATCAATTGCACATATCTAATTTCTCTAAAGCTTCAGGGCTTCCTCCTTCATGATATCCATGTCACATTGTTTCCAAATTCATCTGCCCATGTCCTCTAGTCCTGTCAGCGTGTGAGATTAAGGAAGAAGTTTGTCATTTATCACTCCTGTTCTGTAACTCAAGCTTTGTGCCTGTGAGTGCTCAGTTCAGATGTGCTCTGCTACTTCTAAGGTCTCCAGGGGTGGCAGTGTGACAGCTAAGCATGCAGTGACATTATAAAAATGAAAGATGGATTCTGCAAAAACATAGACACTACTCATCTGTAGGATAACATGACTTTAAAAATAGGACGATATGTTCTGATGAGAGTCAAGGTGGATGTGATTAACTATTGCTCTGTCCAGAAGTAGCAAAATCAGATCATGATGTTATAGCAAAAAACTATGGAGAGTTTGGTGTTATATCCTTCCTGGAATGCATGCTTCTGGTTATAGTAGCACTACAAAATATTCTCAGGATTTGAGATGTGCGTTGAAGGAGCAGAAGTCAGATACTCCAAGCTTCATAGTATGGTATGGACAGAAGATGTAAGTTCTGAGCAGAACCAGCAGTTATTAAGTCAGAATATGTAGCACAATTAATGCTGCACTCAGGAAATTGTCATCCATAAGCTATTTTTGCATGTCTTGTAATAATTTTTTAGAAGCAACTCATTGGAGTTCAGAGACAGATTCTGAGAACAGCTGAGAAATGACCAACCCCACTTAAATGCATCCCCTAGCCCCCAGATACTTACCCTGCCTTTTCCTGTATAACATTTAACACTCATGTCAGTACACTGAGATAAGGAACACAGGTGTTTGTGTAAGATCAAATGCCCAGACAAAGTGGAGCCTAGTGCTTAAGTCTAAGACACATACATTCAATACTTAATGCATGAGAATGTCTTCTTACCTTCACCTCCTTTAATTTCATTCATCTAATTCATCTTTTCATATGTTGCCACTATGTGATAAAAGAGACAGTAGTGCTCCAGATGGGAATTCTTTACAGAGCATCTGTAATGTATCTAGCTCAGCAAGATTCTGCTCCTTAAATGGTGTTATTGCTAAATCTCTATATAGGGAGTTAAGCAGAAATAGTATGAATTAATTCACATGTTAATTAATGTATTTAAATTAAATCCAACCATAGCAGAGCCTTAAGTTGCTCAAGAATGTTAGCTTCAGACCACTACTATACTTCGATAACAATAAAAAGTTGCTACTGTGGTCACCTTATTCTGAATAAATTTTCAATATTTGAATTCACTAACATTCAAAATTTAGGAGAAGGCCTTTTTAGCCAACTCAGTAAAATACCCTTTTTAGAAAATATCTTTTTCTTTTTGATTCTGTTTGAGGATGAAAAAAATAACAAAACATATTGCATCACTGTTGCCTTATGCTGTTCTCCCTTTTTTTGAAATTGAATAATATTAAAGAATGCCAGATTGGAAGGGACCTCACGAATCATCTGGTCCAACCTTTTAAAGTAATTTTTAGCTACTACTACAGTTTATCAGAACCCTCTCAAACTGTGACTTAAAACTGTCCAATGCAGAGGAATCTACCACTTCCCTTGGAAGACTATTCCAATGTTTGATTGTCCTCATGGTGAAAGATTTTGTCCAATTGGAATCTCCCCAACAACAACATGTGCCCGTTACCTGTTGTCTTTCCTATGTGACTCCTTTTAAATAGGCAACCTCCATCTTCTTGGTAGCCACCTTTTAAGTACTGGAACATGGAAATAAAGTCTCCCCAACGTCTTCTTTTCTCTAGGCTGAGCTGACCTGGTTTTCACAGAATCACAGAATTTTTTGACTTGGAAGGGACCTTAAAGATCATCGATTCCAACTCCCCTGCATGGGCAGGGACACCTTCCACTAGAACAGGCTGCTCAGAGCTCCATCCAGCCTGCCCTTGAACACCTCCAGGGATGGAGCCCCCACAACATCTCTGGGCAGCCTGTTCCAGTGTCTCACCACCCTTACACGGAAGAATTTACTCCTGATCTGTAACCTAAATCTCTCTTTGTTCAGCTTAAAACCATTACCCCTCATCGTCTCACTGCAAACCCCTGTAAAAAGACCCTCCTCAGCTTTCTTGTAGGCCCCCTTCAGGTAATGGGAGGCCACTATGAGGTTCCCCTGGAGCCTTGTCTTCAACAGGCTGAACAACCCCAACTCCCTCAGCCTATCCTCATAAGAGAGGTGCTCCAGCCCTCTGATCATTTTCGTGTCCCTTCTCTGGACGCATTCCAACGGGTCCACATCCTTCTTGTGCTGGGGGCATCAGAGCTGGACACAGTATTCTAGGTGAGGTCTCACCAGGGCAGAGTACAGGTGTTCTCAATTTTGTTCCCTCAGAAAAGGAAGCAGAGAGATTGTGGATGCAAACTGCATTCTGCTTCATGGCTAGTGTATATTGCTATTGCAAAAGAGTGCCTTCTGCTGACTGTAAGAAGACAGCAGAGGCAGGGTTTACTGGGGCCTGGCTATAGTCTTAATCCATGAGTAGCTAGAAGGAACCTACTCTAACAATCTGGTTGGGCTTCCTCTATGGTACAACCCAGTGTAACATGAGAGAGATTCACCCAATAGAATTTTAGGCTGAAATACCCTGATCACTGAAAGAAGAGCTCCTAAAAGAACATGTGAACTTTGAAAAAAGACCAAGCAAATCTCTCTAACATACATTCTTCCTATCAGAATACTGTATCTCACTATATGTTCCTCTTCCACAGCATGAGGATGACCAAAGGCAGTTTAATGTGACTCAGCTGCTGCAACACACTTGTGCCTGGAGACTGACTCGGTAAGAACACTGGTATTTAACAGTATTTCTGTTTGTAATTGTTTATATTTGTAGTGAGTCTTCTGGCCTTAAAGCACAGTTCCAAGACCTACTGGAGAAAAGAATGATACCAAAGAGAAATAAAAATTGTTCAGTGTTTTCAATTCTTATTTTCAGAATTTATCAGTAGCTTAGCAAAAATCAATAATTTATAGATCTGTAATTTTTCTCCATTCTTTTTGTTTCATGTAATTGAAGGTTTCATTAGAGCTTTCAAAAAATATTTCCCAAAGATCTCCAGGATTGAAGGAACCATAATTTTCATGTGTGCATTGCTCTTAGAGAATTTTAAAGAGTAAATACTGTAAAAAAATACAGATTTTGATCCTCATTATGTCTGTTTTCACAGTTGAGTGGTTTTATTTTGTTTATTTTATTTTTTAATGGAGGCTAGCAATGGCAGGCTTTTAACTTGGCACTCAAAGCACATCTGACTCTAAAGCTAACCTACCATGGCCAAGCACTGAGATAGATTTCTCTTTCAACTTTCATTATGTTCTATTTCATGCACTCAGATAAAGAAGCTGTTAATACTTTTTGTAGTGTTTTTCATCAAAAGTATGAGTATTTTGCTAAGAATGTTAAATGCCACACCTGTCATTTAGCAGATGGAAGAAAACAGAGAGATAGCAACTTATTCAAAGTGAGTATCTGGTGCTTACTGAGGACCCATCTGCTTTTCTAGGAGCATGGCCCAAATTTCTATTCTGGTTCTTGCTATATAGAGAACAAGCCAATCAGACAGTCTATACACACACTACTAATTGACTGATTTATTTTTGTGATGTAAAGCATGTTGTATTTTCCACTGCAAAGAGAGTCTTCAGAGGGTATATGTGGATAAAGATGTTGAGCTGCAAATCAACTATGGTCTGCAAAGTTTCCTCTGATACTGCAGAGCAATGAATAACTTATAGCATAGGCAGTAAATACTTTCTTCGTCTACAAGTTCAGTAAATACTGAAAAAACAAAAGCTTGAACTGTGTTTGATCACTGTTTCCTGTTTGTCCCATGGATTATTGATGAGTAAGAGAAAACATTTTCCAACAGTGTTCACTCAAAGATCTATGGTCTCAATTGCCTTGTGGTCTCAATTGCATTTCTAACTTAGTTGAGAAGAAAAGGAGTAATAGCTAAGTGACAAAATTTTGCTGTCCATAATGTGCACAGGAGCTTTCTGTGATGATTTTCAGGAGATTTTTACAATCCTGAGTTGTGTGTTTGTAACAATGGCAGGTGAAATTTTGAGAAGATAAATGTAGGTGGGAGGAAATAGTCTTAAATCCACATATGAAATAATTGTCTCTGAGTTGGCTTTTACCATCAAGAGTGAGTTCCTGGTGTTATAATAGTTCTGAATGTCAGGTGCACAGCAGCTGCAAAACAGATAAAATAAATGTTGGGAATTATTATGAAAGAAATGAAAAACCAAAAAGCAATATTATACCACAGTATCAATGTGGGGTGTTCATTGATCTTTAATATGGCCAGCAGTTCTGCTTCTCCCATTTCAAAAATTATGTAATAGAACTTGAAAAAGTGAAGGTCAGCAAGAATGCCTTCAGGAGTGAAATTCCTTCCAATGTAAGAAGCAAATAAGTAACAATATTCTTCATCCTGATGAAGAGATAGTACACCACCAAAGTTGCAGAAGGCAAAAGCAGGGACTGGGAGAAGGAAGATCACCCACTGTAGGAGAAGAGCATGTTTCAGACAACCTAAAGAACCTGAAAGTGCACAAGTCCATAGGACTTGACGATATCCATCTGCGGTTCCTGAGGGAACTGGCAGATGAAGTTGCAAAGCTGCTTTCCATCATATTTGAAATATTGTGGCAATTATGTGATTTTCCCACTGACTGGAAAGGTATTATGGAAAACCATAATGCTGTTTTCAAAAAGGGAAAAAACAATGACCCAGGGAACTACAGGCCAGTCAGTTTCACATCTGTGCCTGGCAAGATCATAGAATCACAGAATCATCCTGGCTGGAAAAGACCTTGAATCATAGAGCAGATCTTCCTGAAGACTCTGCTAAGGCACATGGAAAATGAAGAGGTGGTTGGTGGCAACACAGCTGCACCAAGGACAAATTGTACCTGTCCCAGACAGGATGGGATAGCAGATGAGATGTACTGCAAACAGCACCAGGGTCTTAACTCTTTTAAAGTAAAAAGTACAAGCACAGTCAAATTTTGGGGAAATTGGGAAATCAGAACAGAAGTTGAGATTAGAATGCAAAAGGTATCTTAACAATAAAATGAACTACGAGTAGTTAGATCAAACAATAAAGGTTAACTATTCAAATGTTGCCATCTTACCTATTACCAAGTTTTATACTTGATCTGGAACATTAATTACTGACTTTAAAAGGATCCTACTGTCTTAAAATATAAAACTTAATGATTAAAGATTGCTTAATGTTAAATTAACTGATAAAGACAATAAGGGAGTTAATGTCTCTCATCCTCTTACGGCCACAGCTGGGTGTCCCTTTGTGGAGGACAAAGTCCAGCACACCTCCTGGAAAAGTGCATGGGAGTCCCCCTAATCAAAGTTGGAACCAGGCTTCTATAGAATGAAGTGGATTGACTACTGCATTTAACTATTTAGTCATACCTCCAAAGTTGCTCATTGGAGAATAAAAGGAAAACAGTGGAAATAACCCACGAAGGTGCTTTTCTCACCAAGCAAACTCTTTTGTCTATCTGCTTGTTCTTATTTGGTCTCTGTTTTGGGCCTAGTTGTGGGCCATAGTCTTCAATACCCTTGTGTTATGAACATAAACTTGGCCTTCTGTTCATTTAAGGTCGTTAGGAAAGGGCCTAGCAAGTTCTGAGTTGCTTTCCCACAGGAGTCTTTCCACTCCTGGCCTGGGCTTATAAAATGAAGAGACAAAAAGCAATTGAATCACAGAGGAGAACAAAGGCAGGTATATCGAGAGATGGAACATCCTGCTACAGTACTTGACAAATTTGGTGGCCTTTTACCATGGGGTTGCAGCATTGGTGGATAAGGGGAGGGCGACTGTCATCATCTACCTGGACTTGTGCAAAGCATTCAACACTGTCCCACACAAGATTGGGGATGTTGGTTGATGAGCAGCTTAACATGAGCTGGCAATGAGCAAATACAGCACAGAAGGATGTTATAGTGGCCTTCCCGTACCTGAAAGGGACCTATAAGAAAGCTGACTAGGGATTTTTTACAAAGCCATGGATCAATAAGACAAGACGTAATGGCTTTGAACTGGAAAAGGGTAGATTTAGACTTAGGCTAAACATTAGGCTAAGACATTAGACATTAGGCCTAGATTTAGCCTAGATGTTAGGAAGAAATTCTTCATAGTGAGGGTGATGAGACACTGCAACAGGTTGCCCAGAAGAGTTGTGGTTGACCCCTCCCTGGAAGTGTTCAAGGCCAGACTGGATGGGGCTTTGAGCAGCCTTGTCTAGTAGGAAGTGTTCCTGCCCATGCAGAGGTTTTGGAACTAGGTGATCTTTAAGGTCCCTTCCAACCCTAGCCATTCTTTGATTCTGTGAACATCTTTGTGTTTATTCCACACTGGGATATATGTTTTCAACATGTGAGCTAAATAAAATAATATTTAGGGTTGTCTGCACGTTCTGTAGTTACATTTCTGATTGTAGCATGCAAACATTTGTGTTTTAGAGAACATATTGATTGAGATGCTCAGTCTGCTTAGATCTGGAAGAGAAGGAAAAAGAACTGTTTGAACTGGCCTGAGATGAAGTAGAAAGAATAACCTGGAATCATACCTCTGTAATAATCAGATTTGCTCTCTCAGACAAATGTGAACAAATAAAACTGGCCTCTAAATCGCTTCACACACTGATTTTCCTAACTTGGAAACAAAGTGTAAATCAAAGAGTGCATCAGATAACCTGACATTATGGAGCCAGTAACTATAACACGATGACTTGGTCTGATCCATGCAGTTAGGCACAGCTTAGTTAGGCAGCATGCTGATGAAACAATTTTAGTAAGGAAACCTAGCATTGCCAGGGTGCTGCTACCAGGAGACTGAAAAATGTGTACTGCAAGTATATGTTACATACTTGTCATCTTCCTCCCATATAGACCAGCTGGTATCTAAGACTGGCACTTGAGTTGTTTGTACCTTTTGTTCTTTTCTTTCAAAAACTATTAGGTCATATTGCTTTGCTAAAAGCTCCAAAAGTGTCCTCAATGACAAACACTGAATGCTCTTGGGTTGGTTAGCACTTCCATATTGATACACAGCTGTCAAAGCTGTACAAGTATGAAGTAGGTCTATGGTATAATTTATGGGTATTGTTAGTTATCTAGCAGCTGAAGATTCAGGATAGCATTAGTAGAGGTATTTTGAACATTGTTACAAGTTGCTGGATTTGTTTCCTATTAGGTATGTAAAATCATGGCTACTTTATACAGAAAATCCTCTAGGGTAGAATAAACTGAAGTCAAATATGCTAATTTTTGAGTTAGTATTAAGCCATATGATATTATTCTGAAACCTGCATTTAAGCCAAGCATGCTGATAAACCTGCTTACCTCTACACATCAAGGCAACAAGGCAAGCTCGTATGTCCAGAAATACTTTTGAGCTGGGTAATGCTATGAAAAAGATGTTATGCCTGGAGACTTGGTCAAAGCAGAGCGACAACTTGTATTAGCTATCATTTAACAGGATTACAGGAGGAATTGCCAGACAGCTACTCAACATACAAACTGCCTGGCTAGATAAGGCTAGTGCAGATTGGAAATAAAAAGCTGTTAAGGCTAAACCATCTGTAGGAGGAGGTGAATAGTAGGCATCTTCATGGAAATGCACTCTGGTATTAGCACGGGGAAAGTCACCTAATATTTCTCGGTTCTGTATGACGATTTCAGTGCAATGACTCTCTTTCCTTCTCTTGCCATACAATATATATAATGAAAGTCTAACCACGTACCGTGAAACCTGTACTTGGGACCATAGCTGCAATTCTAATCTCTGTTTGCTCAGTTAGCCCAACTAAGATACATGAGGGTGTACACAATTTCTCTATAAACAATAGTCCATTTGCTGTGAATCAGAGCACTCTTGTGACTTTCTGCTATGACATAGCAATGGGCAGGGGGTAAATTCCTTCTAAGCCTTCTGAAGAGAGAAGACCCTAATAGAAAAGAGTTAGTGGGGGGGGGGGAGGGGGGGAAGCAACAGAAGGATAAAGTGATAGAGGAAAGCAAATGAACACTGAAGAAAGGATATAAATAGAAAAATCCACTTTTTTTTATAGAAGCACGTGCAACCTTAACTGCCACTGGGGACCATGAAGGCAAAATTGTGTCCTTTTTACTAATCAGTAAGCTGTGCAGGGTGGGAATTAAAGTTTCTTTATCCTTTCCTGAAGGTTTGACCCTACAGAGGAGGCTGTCGAAGGAAAAGGAAGGTGTATTCCTATGTAGCAACCTTAGCCATGGTCTCATAGGCATGGCTTTTGTTTACTTCCAGTTGACAAATAAATGATGTCTAGCATTTCACTGTGCTTGAAAGACAGAAAATTAGACACATGCTTCTGAAAAGCAAAACTCCAGTTCTGATTATCTATTGGGGGATAGCACTTGGAGCCTGTGGTTCTGAAATTGTGAGTTTTACAACTGAAGCATCAGTCCTGGAGTTCAGCATAGAGAGTTGTATACTCCTGTTCATAATCCTAATGAATCTAGTGAAGATTTCATAATGCACAGCAACCTGCCTGCACAAACTTGATGGTAACTTTTTCAGCATGACAAAAGCATGGGACAACAGAGTGGTATATGTCTACCTACAGAAGTAAAACAAATTCACAGCATAGGTAATACCATGGAAAAGATAGTTGATGAAACAGTTTGAACATGTAGAATTGAGAATTATAAGCAAATAAAGGTTAATGAGTTATGTAGCTATAGTGTCCTTTTTATAATAAACACTTTTATACTTGTGACTTAGTACAGAGTTTTGAAAAACAGAGCTTTTACAGATTTTTGCCTGATTCTCTGCATTTTTAGTCTGTGAAGTGCTTGAGAAAGAAGACATTGTAGCATATACTTAAGTTCATCCTTCTTCGAGGTAATAGTTAGGCGCTTGCTTAACCTTAAAGAGTAAAATAAATGTGATTTGGAGTTGAATAGACACTGAAATAGCAGATTACTTACTGGAGTTCTTTCACTTGGGAATCATGTATCTTCCAGGTATAAGTAGAAGAATTTTACATCTATGCTTTGGAACAAATGACTACCAAAAAACCATGGAGTTCCAGGCTCAATTACATGATGCCCACATAAAAACTTGTGATTTTATACCAACATAAAATCACTGTCACTATTCCTGTTTTATAGAATGTTCAAACAAAGAAACAAAACCAAAAAACCCACAAAAAAACAAACCTGTTCTCTTTATCCAGTGGTTATTAATTTGATGTTGTTTTCTTTTTTCTGATTTCCAGACAAAACCTCGTTTCAGTTATTATGAAATATAGAGATCAAGTGGAATATCTATTGCAAAATGAGGTATTTGTTCTCAGTTTAAGCATTTACTTCTACCTGAAAAGTATCTAATTATTAATCTGTCTCAAATGCAATTAAGGAAAACTTTTAATTAAGGCTGTTTAACCTGACTTCAAAAGGATATACATTCTCTTAATAAAACTTGGCTTGAGATTACAAAGAAAGTGCGACAACTTTAAAGTATCAAAGGCGACTGTTTCTAAGTGTCAAGAAGTGTGTGGCTAAAAACAGGACTGTTTGGGTTGGCAGTATAATATTTGAAACTACTACAGGTATACAGTACACTATATGTATCTGCAAAATTTGTGCCTGATTTTGCAAACCCACAAGATGAATGTTTATATATTTAGGATATCTATTCAAACATGCAGTAGTTTGCGGGATTAGGTTCAGGCAGCGAAACTCCTAAGAGCTTAATTTTTAAGTATTGTGGGCTACCAATTGGATGTTACATGCTCAAAGGAAAAATCTCTTAGGAAGTCTTCTCTCCTAACTCATGTTTTAAGGACAAATGTCTAAAGGACAAATTCGTATTTGAATTCATATTCCATAACTTGGGAGAAACCAAATAACTTCCTAGGGTTTGGAACGGAGAGCAAATGAAGGACATTAGTTAAATCAAAGAATAGTGATATAGCATGGAGATATTCTAGTGAATCCCTTCCAGAGTTTTAACTCATTATGCTAAAATATGGATTTCCTTGAAAAATATGTTTAAACATTAAATTGTTCTTTTGTTTCAGAATTCTTTCGCCTATATTTAAGTCCAGATTTCAGTCTTTCTGGAGTCTTAATCCATAGGTATTTCTCTTTTGAATGGTCAGAAAGCATACACATACACACAGGTGTGTGGACATATAGATAGACATATATATAAATGCACATATACATGTAGACATGTACATGAATACATAAATATAAATTAATACATATTTAAATAATTATACATAGAGAAAATATTCCACATTTTTGTGTAAATCCTTAACACTTTTGTTGAAGTGTGACAAGCTACAAAGTAAAGCCCTGGTTTTGATACTGTGTTGGTATTAACCAAACTTTCATTTGTAAGCAGTTTCTCAAAGGGGACTATTTAGTGTATAAAATGTGATGTAGTTATAACCATTTGGAAAACTGAGGTCCCCAAACTCAAATATGCATCTATATTTCTTTACTGAAGTAGACTCATCCATGTAGTAACTTAGATTGACTTGAAATTTTAGAGCCTAAAGTAAGACGATTCCAAATTCAAAGAAAGCTATAATCTGAACATTAATGAGGCATTACAATCTACCCTCTGCAACTGACTTTCTGTAGCTACTCGTCAGACCTGTAATGAAGCATTCTTAATTTTTTTTTTTTTGTGCTAAAGATTTTTACCTTAAGTAAGCAATTACTTGAGATCATTAACTTTTCCTAAAGGGAAGATAGGACATTTTTCAAATATTCATGCTATGCAACAAATATGGATGTGTTACTCTAGAGCGAAATTTCTCTATGGTTCTTTTTTTTTTTTTTTTTTTTTTTAACAAGGTTTTTTCTACACAGGGGCATTTAATAAAGTTCGTATGAATAGCTTAAAAGAGCAGGATTGCAAGTTAATGTCATAGATAAGATCACCATTGAGATGTTTTCATTCAGAGGCATCAAAGTTATGGAGATTTTTCAAACCTATAATAATTAAAACTAGTGTTACTTATTTGCTTTAATAAGTGGCTTGAAAAATTATGTAATATTATAAGTTTTATATATATATATAAGCTGTAATATTTTAAGTTATAGTCATAAATATATACTGAAGTATTGTTCTTTGAATCCTTGTTTACTTGTTTTCTGTAACATCTGATTAGATTCCCTTAGGAAGGTTTAAAATTGGAATCTTTATAACTGCCCCCTATCCCAAGGTCACATGGAAATAATTACATTGATTTTTAAAGCCAGGACTCACATCAGTGGGTGGGTTGTTACCTCAATCCACTCTCAGCATGCTCTGAACTTTAAGCCCCTGGGAGTTACTCACATATCTTTCATTAAGTGCACACATACATGCCTAAGTTCTGCGTTCAGCTGGAACTTCATTAAGCATTCATTGTTAATCAAACAGATCTTGAGATTACCATTTAAAAAATAAATAAATAAATACTTGTTCAAGGATTTAAAAATTTCTATTAAAAAGATCTATTAAGAAGCCTTGGAGATACCAATATTTCTGACTTATGTGACAAGCTCACTGTGTATTATTAGCAATGATCAATAAATGCAAAATTAATTTTATTATGTATAATGCCTCTATAAAATGGAAAAAAAAAAAAAAAAAGGTTTAGGAGGTTTGACACAAGGTGGGGGTCAGATTGATACTGTTGGGGTTGAAATGTAAAGCACACAAGTAGCTGTTTTGATTGCCCCAGGAATCACTTGACATGCACTTAATTTTAAAATCTATTCGGAATGTAATGTTAATCTTGTAAGAAAACTTTGTAAATTTTTAATAGAGAGTGTAGAAGTTGTAGAATCAAGTAGCAGTTATTTACCGTATAAATAATTTAAACACCAAAATATCCTTCAAAGGTTCTGCTGGTATTTAAATATGTAGAGGAAAAAAAAAACCCAAACACCAAAACCCAACATATGCAAGACATTGAGCATAATTCTTTTGGACTTTCAGAAAGTGTAAAACTTCTGTAAGAAATTAACCTCTGTCTTCCTTCTTTGGGAAAAAAAGTCAATGTCATATGTCTACATATGGAAAATTTTTTAACATGCTAATACCCAAAAAGTGTGAAACACCCAAATGGTGTGAAAGAAGTCGTCATTCATAATATAAAATATTATAGATATTTTTAATATACGTACTCTCCTTGATCTGCAGTATCCTCCTTAGAAGGTAGTCACCGTGAATTTGTATGTATTTATTTATTTTCCTGAACATACAGTACTTGCTGTCTGAAGATTGCATTTTTCTTCCTCTAGGATCCAATTTGCTTGGTTGGTTTTAATTTCCCAAAGTATTTATGAGATTATTCATGTTTTTCATATGGTAATATTTAAAAATCTAAATTTATTATCGGTAAGATTTAATAGTTTGAAATATACATATATTTTGCAGAAAAGCTAGTTGCAGAAGTACTCAGTCCACAGGTGTCAGATTATGCAGCCTCCCACGCAGTCATTATTTTTAGGAGGAACATGGCTGTCTGCCATCTCTCAGAGATGGGTAGGAAACAATCGTGGGGATAAATTCACAGTACCATGAAAACCTCAGAAAGTCTGTGGATCATTTGGGTTCAGGTTTATCAGAAGTTTCTTCACAGTTCTTCTATGGTCATGAAGTTCAGACAAGCCAATATTTTACCTCAAAATCAGTCTAAGGTGCCCAATTTGTCAGTTTTTGACAAGGCCTGTTTTGTGGAAGGAAACTGGACTATCCTCAGGAAACTATTGGTCACTAGTGATTTCAGTGTAGCCAGACTAATGGTGTTTGTGAATTTTGCATGAGCAGATACAATCTTCTACATATTCACATGAAGTTTATAGTAAGGCATTTCTGATAAATGGTATGTTTCTACTATTTGCTTTTCTTTTTTCTTTCCTTGCTATCAACAGCATAAAGTTGATACTGTGATTGAAGCAGCTAAAGCAATCTGCAGTGTCCTCTGTTTTGTGGAAACCAGAGACATTACTGATGCAGTCAAGAAACTCCATGCAGTGCCATTGAAGAAAGCACAGGTAAAAGATACAAGTTGATATCTTTAAAACTGGAGCTTGAATGAGTATCACTAATTTTCTGATTGATCAAGGCCATTCTGCTGTCTTTTTCTACATATTTTCCCTCTGACAAGCATTAGGTAGAGGCACTGGGAGGAGAGGGAGAATAGCTTCCTATTTAGGTAAAGGATGCTGGAGATCACAGAGAAGACATTGCTGCATGGCCCTGGGCAGAACCAGCTGTGGGCTTCAGGAATTAGTTTTATGGGTGCTGTCTCTCTGCAGGTTAGCAAGTATTGTTAAGGACAAAGCATCAGGAAACAACATAGCTCTAGTTTCTTGCTGTTTCTCAGAGCTGACCAGCTGATTCACCTAATTACCTTCTCTTCCTTTATTCTAGGTCATGACTCACTGTAAAGCTTGTTTCTGTAACATCCTAAATCTTCTCATGTCCACTTCAGCATCAGTTATTAGAAGTCATTATGCTAGGTAATTCCAGCATCAATGAGTCTTTGACAGTACACATGTTATCTGGCATGTTTTTGATTTAAATTGAAATGAGAGTATCTCCATATAATGAAAGTTACTCCTGTACACTAGAGGGCAAATACAGTAGAGAAAGAAATAATAAGTAACAGGGGACTCACATGTTCTTTTCATTTAAACCTCAGGCTGTCCTAAGAGGCATTGGGAAGATCAGCGTCTTCCCCTTGAGAAAAATATTTTGTCAACCCAGAATCTTTCTAAAGAAATAGAGCTTGATCCAGTAAAAAGAGAAGAACAGTAACAGACCATGTTCTTTAGAAAGGAATTGGAGCAGAAGAAATGTATTTGGACTAGTTTGTTAAAAGATTTATTTTTGAGTTAAGAGAAATTTAGTATATTTTCTGTTTGAATGTTCAAGTCAGCTCTGTGAACCGAACGAGTAAACTGCCTCCTATGACTGGCTTATTCATGAGTATCCCTTGAGGCCTCTCTGAATTCCAGCCGAAAGATACAGTGGTCAGAGCCAAATCAGTTCCTATTAGCATGGCCTGTCCTGAGCAATCAGAAAACCCCCATGCGTCATGCCATGAAGAATAAGATAATGGGATAAAAAACAAAGAGTACAGGTCATCTTTTTCAAGGCTAAGGTTTCTGTTGATGTTCATGTTTGCTTCTGTCTGTCTTCTGAGTCAATATCATGCAAATACTGTTTTTATTTTAGAGAGGAAGTGATTGTTACTAGGCAAATAATTGAATTATTAGCTGATCTATCCTGTAAAAGCAAACAAACTGACAAAAACCAAAACAAAGAACCCCTGCCTGTGTTCCCAGCCTGCCATTGGTCATTCTCCAGCATGTGTCCAACTTCCAACTCTGCAGTATAGACAATCTCCATTACATACAGATTCTGCTGAACACACTTCCATGTGCTTCCTTGCACAGAGGGAGTAATACATTTTCCTTATTTCTGTTTTACCCATTTAAGTGAAAAGCTCTTCAGAGCAAGGATCGCCTCTTATCTGTATCTACAGTATCCAGCACAGTGGAGTGCTGGTCCTGACTGTAATCTCCAGAGGCTAAAAATGATAAGTGATAGTGATGATAATGGTGGTGTTTGCTCATCTATAATGAGCAAAAAGATACTGCTCCTGAATACCCTTTTCTGAATGTTAAAAAGATTCTGTCCTGATTGAATATTTTATCACTAGTCTTAAAATATTTTTCTGTTCAAATATTCACATAAGCAGCTGCTTGTCTCCCCATTTCTCTTGGAGAATACTGACTAGATTGTTACTCATTTTTTTAAGTTTTCAAGTTCACTTAATATTCAGGCTTGATTAGTTGAACTAGTTGTCTCTTGAAGACTTCCTGTTAAGGCTGTCTATGACCTTGATTGACACCCCTTTCACCCTTACTCCGTCTTTGATGAAGCAGACCTGACTAACAGCTGACTTCAAACAAATGGAAAAGAAAAAAGTAAAAAATAAAAAGAAAAAAAGAGATAAAGAGAAAAAAATATATTAAAAGAAGTCGAACTGTTCCTGCACCAGCAAATGCCTTTGCTGCTGCTCGCTTTTTACTCTCTTGAGAAATAAGTGCTAGGACAGTTGATTAGACTTCAGCAATCTAGAAAAAGTTCAGTTTTGATTTTATGAAGTACTTCATCTTTCTCAGCAGCAACTGAACTATAACTGTCATAAAAGCAATAAAATACATTTCTGCGTGTTCTGTAACTCGATTTTTATGAAAACAGAGAATACACATTATATTCAACTACTTTATGTATAGAATAGTATGTAAATATAACAAATGGGATTTTATCTGTATTTATCAATATTTATACAAAGATAGCAGACCAGCTCTCCTGTCTGTATCAACATATGTGGCCACAATTAGTACCCAGCAGTTGAATGTTTGATGGACTACTAACTCCTCCAATTTTTTTCAGTTAAACTCATACTGAAGTGTAGAGGCATTTTATATGAATTCTGGGTACTGACAAAATTATTAAATCTGCAATGCTAGCGTATCTTGTCAGTTTGCTTGAATTGTTTCTGTTATGTTCATCAGCATGATACCCTCAAGACTTTTTGTTAGGTGGAAGAGAGCCTTTTTTTAGACAAGCAAGTAACCTGCACAAATAAAGTGAAATTTTTGAGGCTGTTATATCTCAAGCACTGCAGCATTACACATCAAGAAAGGGAGGAATGCCAGAAAAAAAGTTCTAAAAAGCCTTTCAGCATGATTTCCTGATGCTTTAGTGTATTGTAATGTGTGGGTTTGTGTGGAATTCCTTTTAATGCATCTATTTGGCAAGCTCCATGTGCACATAATGCCTCAAGGAAGCTACTGCTTACTCCTTCCAGTGTAAATTACATAGGATGCCAGTATATGTTTGTGTATATATAGCCGTACATGTGTGCTTGCATACTTAAAAAAAATAACTTCAATGTGCTTCTATTTAATTATGGTTTTATGAAAAAAAAAAAAAAATCAAAACAAAGAAGCTTTCTTCCAATCTTCTGTGTTTAATTAAACTGTACTTACTGCCTCCTTACTGCCAGTACTGTGCATTTCTGTTCCATGGTTAAGAGATTATGAAGCAACTGGCACCAATGACATTTTCTTCTCAACGCATTGTCTCTCTTTATGTGTGTGATTCATTCAGTCTCTAACCAAGCTACCCCTAGGATTTTAAAATCTGTTTGGGGAAAACTCTGGGTTTGCTGTACAATTAATGTTTTTCACTTTTTTTTTCTTTTTTTTTTTCCCCCCTTCTTACAGCAGCTCACACAAAGTCCTAGGAGATCAAATCCTGCCAGAACTGGCACTAATCCGCTATATATTAAATGGGCTACACTATGTTGAAATGATAAGCGTTGTTCCAAAAGATTGTTTACTTTCCAAAATTTGAGAGAATTGAACAAAGGTCTCAGTTCCCATTTGTCTCACTGCATCATAAAGATTGTGAAAACATATTTCTCAGCCTGGAGGTAGCTTTTCTCCCCTCAAGTAAGCGTCTGACTTCTCTTCATATTTACCAGACAAATGCTGGCTGCTCCAAGGGAGTACTGGAGGGACAATGTACATCCAGCTCTGTACTTCTTATGCATGCATTGTAATTTTTAAGAAGCATCTTGCTGAATTTATGTGTACTAACATAAAGTATTCTCAACCCTCTGGAAAGGGATTAATGACTGTAGAGGATAGTAAACCTTTCAGGGACATGGGTTCAAACAGAGTGCAAGCCATGGGCAGTACTGAAATATAGAATTAATTTGCTGGTCTCTCTGCTCAAGGGTTGCACCTCAGTAACTTATTTCTATGTCGCTTTGGTACATGTGAGCCTGATGTCAGAGCCAGGTGCAGGCAGGGCAGGTTGAGCAGTGGCAAGTGACACCAGGTACCCACACATGCCTTTGAGCCAAGGCTGGGTCCCACCTGTGGCCCTGGGCTGCGGGTGCTGCTCATCCTGCCCAGCTGTGTTGAGCTACCTGCTGTGGTGGCAGTTCTTCCTGTGCAGATGAGGATGCACAGGTAGTGTAGCAATATTTAACTTTGCCCAGTGTCTGAGAAGGGTGGAGTGAGGTCTGATTGATGGCAGTTATTATACTTGGGGATTTAGCAGAACAGGTTTTTTCTTTCCTTTAAGAAGAAAGAAAGAAAAAATTAATTAAGCTGGACAGTTCAGTCTCAATAACTGACCTTTCAGTGGTTACAAGCACCCAGGAGTTCCTGCTGACAGCAGTGGCATATGAGAGATGGGAATTCAGATAATGAATTAATGTTATACATCAAGAGCTGTGTTTAGGCACCAAGGGCATAAACACCTGCTAATTCACTGCACTTAGTATTTCTTGTTGGCCATCTCTGGCTAGCTGCTGGCTCAAAGCCTTTTGAAAACCATAGCTATTTTTGCTGATTTGGCACAGGGAAGGTAGGTGAAATGTAGGCCACTTGAGGGGAGACTTGCAGCTCCTCAGCTTTGAAAAGCTGCTGAGGCTCTGCCTGCTCAGTGTGGCTGTAGGATGCATGCAAAGGGACAAAGAGGGCATTCTTATCTCTGTTATGCCAACACAGAGGCTGAAAATGTGTATGCACTTCAATTGTAGATAAGTGCTTTTTTGTATATTGACATGCCTAAATACTGGCAGAAATTGGGTCCTGAGTGACTTGTCTGAGATGGTAGAGGAAGCAAGTGGAAGAGCTGAAAAGCAGGTCCTGGTACTCTGAATCCCAGCCATGTCCTCTGTTATCATAACATTAGGATATATCCTTCCCCTTTCTCACCTTATTTTCCATGAGTTCAGCTCCTAAAGCCTTTATAACTCCTGTCTGGTCTTTTCTGAAGTAACTAATTACTTTTTTCCTTGTTTTTTTTTTTTTCTTCATAGAATTCACTTCAAAATGTGGAAACACCAGATAAAGGTAAAATGTTATTTTAAAAATACGTTAATTCAAGATGTATCATCACAGAGCTCACATTTTGCTATTTGATTGTATTTAGTGAGCTGTTATAGTTGGCATCTTGTGGATGTTTATATATTAGGTGTATTTTAAGGTAATTATGACAAGTGAAATTTTAAGTGAACTAAAAATGTAAATAAAAAATATCATTTTCCAAAAATAATCTAGTGATTCAAATATGGAAAATGAATAGTAGAGTGAAAGAGCTTATTATAGTTAGTGGTGGTAATAGCAGTTGTCCTTAATCCCAACTTTTTCTGTGGAGAAAAGGGAAAATAAGGAACTTCACAAAAGCATAAAAAAACTTTTTTTTTTGTATGACTTTTCTACTCAGCTCCAATAACTTTAATTCCTCCTTCCTTAGGCTTTAGTTCTTTGTTGTCTTGTCTTGTGTAAATAGTGTGTTGCCTCAAGTGATATGCTGTCACAGGAGTAGGTTAATTAATGGTAATAGACAAAATTATAGACCCTGCCTTATTTAATTCCTCAGTTAAAATCAGCTTAGACTCTGGCTAATGCCCAGTAGTGTTAGCATTACTGGGGAGCACCTTGCAGACTTGCATGTAGAGGAGCCTGTCCTGTCATGGGTGCCCCTCTCTGGCTGGCCTGCCACATACAGCTGGGGGTGCTATGCGGGTGCTTTCTAAGGGGGTTCTATGTGGGTGCTTTCTGAGTGTTGGGGGGGGGCTGTGCTGTGGAACCGTGGTCTCTCTCCGTTTTGTGTGAGGAAAGCAGTGGCCTCTGAGATGCATTTTGTTTCCTCTTTCTTCTTTCCTCTGTCTGCTTTTCTTGATTGCAGTTTGCTTGGAGAGGCAAAAAGGTGAACCAACCACAAAGATTGCAGCAGCCTTTCAAACACAGAGGTGGTTCAAAAGGAGGATTCCAAATGCCAGGCATATTGTTTCACCATTACTCAACTTCACGAACAGCAAACAAAGAAACAGCAATTATATTTGTAAGCTGCCAGGAAAAGCTAAGCAGCTGGAGGGCCAGGGGAGTGATGGGAGAACGCACAGGTGCAAAAGCGAGGAGAAGGTAAATAGGATTCTTCTCCCTTGGGTATAGTAATTTATCCCATGAATTATTTTTTTTAACTCTCTAATGGCAACTAATGGTTGACGATGAGAAGAATTAATAGTTACTAATCAACATCTACCTTAGAAACGTCATCCTCTGCACACTGTTCAGAAAACCTGTCTGGAAAGGATCTAAAACATTACTCTACTTAAAAGTATTTAAAAATTTGAATTTCATTGAATCAGCAGCTTCCTCACGTAAAATCTGATTTATTAAATAACAGTAAAGGAATTGGATTTTGTTAGTCTCTACTTCTCTTCACCTATTTATTTATGCCAGGAAACCTTCATCAATGAAGAAGAATGCTTGCTTGTTTGTTTTCAGCACACCCTAATTTCATAGCAATTGCAGAATCCTTTTGGACGTGTACTATTTGAAACTGCAACTTAACTAATTCCAAGTCAGAACTTCTCAGGCTATTAGTCATTCTGTAGAGAAGCCTAAATTCAAAATTGTCCAAGGTAACCAAAATTCACGTTGACCTCTTACATGCAGTGATACACATTTCATGTACGTTTTAATGTACTACATGCTTTATTAAAAAAACAAACAAACAAACAAAATAAAACAAAACAAAACAAAAACATTTAAAAGCCAGCAAAATACTTAAAGTTAGTTAGGTTAAGTAGTCTCAACAGAAAAAGTCTAGCTATCATAACAAAGCTGGTGTCACACAAACAGTGTGACAGCAGTTATGAAAACTGATCTGCTGGAAACTAGGCCTGATGCCCAAGAAGTGGATAAAGCCCTTCTACACATCTTCTCTTTTGGGGATCATAAGCTTTCCTTAGTCCCCATCTCCTCAGTGCTGACCTTCATGATCTTACCATGGGACATCCTATCCATTGACCTAGGGACACTGAGCCTTAAAGGAATCCAGATGACATTTTCACCTGCTGAAGCTAGAAGTAAAAATCAGCTAGAATAGGAGACATGGATTCCTGCTGAAGTCACCTTTGTTTTTCCTTTTCCACTCCATTTGCTTTCTGCTCTCTTTTTACCCAATTATGCTTAGCTGGCTAGAATTGCAGGCAAGCAAAAATTTGCAAGCCTGTGGCCCAAAAGAGAAGTAAAACCACTGCATTAGCTTGGTGCTGGTAACTTTCTCCAGATCTCTGGGAACCTAAACCCCATATGCTTGGCTTTCTCTAGCAACATAATTGCAGATGAAGTCAGCTGAAGGGGAGGCAAACTGCATTTCCCATTTGTACTGTTCTTTTCTGTCTTATGTGTATTCATGTTTATCTTGAAGAAAACAGGATCAAATCTGAACAGAAAGAGCAGCAATCAGTTACTCCAACTAAAAATTTGTTTTCTTTCCTCTTTCCCCACCAAGTTACTACCCTGAGTATCATAAGAGTTTTATTTTTCTTCATTACAGCATCTCTACTATAAAAGAGAAGATAAAAAATACTATTAAGATTAAAGTCTTACTTTAAAAAATTGTTTAGAAACTGCTTTAATATTTCTCTTGAATCAAATATTATCAGAGGTTTAATATTGGTCATTCACCATGGACTAAGAAACTCAAAGACCATACTTAAAATATCTAGCCTTGATTTAGTGTTGCAATAACTGGCTCTATTAACAGTGTTATCTCTGTAGACCAAATTATTCCATTGCTGTGAAGAACAGTTTCCCAAAAGAGCAGTACTTATCCATGCCTAAGTCTGGATCATGTTCTTTTTCCTCTGTGTGAAGCCTTCAGAAGATTAACGTTTTGGAACTCAAAGTATTTTTAAATTTCTTCTCAAATGAGAGGAATGATAGACATTTCTAGACATTAGCACCTTAGTGCAGCATCAAGTGTTACCAGAAAAGAAATAATAAGATTATTCATATTAATAGATGTTTAGCATTGGAGTTTGCTGCAATCCAGAATATGAAAAGACAGGCTGCAGGGTGATACCTAACTGAGTCCATGCGAGTTTCTCAAAAGCTGATGAATGTTTATACATTCTCTACAGCCTTGCTACTTCAGGCAGGGATTTCACCAGATCGGATGTAATAAGCAGCTTTTGGAATTTGATCAGTAGTTTCCCGGAACCCATCCCAGAATGTCTAGTATGAACAGTGAACTGATGATATTGAATGAACAGCTCAATAGCTGGAGTTGCTATCTTTCCAGTGAATGGAGAAATCGGAGAAGTTGATGATTATTAGTTTAATGAAGTCATCATTACATTGAAGAGTATGAAGTTCACTAATTGGCTTGGAATTTGATATTTGCTTCTAGACCTGATCGTAAAAGTATTCACAACAGGAAAAACAGTTAAAAAAAAAACAAACAATCAAAAACAAAAACAAAAAAAAGGGGGGGAGGGGGGGGGGAAGGGGAAAAAAATTGAAGGTCTTTTGAGTGGTTTTCCTATAGAAAATTGAAAACTCCACTTCCTTCTTTTCCTAGCGCTACAGTTTTGTTTTGGAAAAAATCAGTTTTTATTTTGAAGTATGGAAAAATGCCAAGAACCTTTTATTGCTTGCATTTCATCTCCTTAAGTGTCTCTTGTATTGATTTCAGCCTGGCCCTTCACCTCAAAGTTTTTTCTGTGTTACGTCCTGATATGTTGTTCTGAAAACCAGGAGGGTCTTTTACCAAGACCAATTGTTAAATAACTACAACCCCCCCTAGTTCTCAAAAAAAAATTAGAACTTACCAAGGCCTTATAAAGCATATAGTAGCAAAGACATTTTTGATACCAAGGCAGCAGGAGATTTTTTAAATTTCTTTCAAGGAATAAATAACATGATTCTCTAACTAGCATGAGGAAACAATAAGGTAAAAATTAGTGCTTGGAAACTGTATCTGATCAATTGTATCTGATCAGACTTCACATTTTCCCTTTTTCTTATTACAATAATAGTCTAATTAATGCTGTTTAGCACTTTACCTAAATCTCAGGGGTTTTTTTCAGGGGGTTTTGTATGCATGTATGACCTAGACTGTATTTAGGATCTTGCTCTTTTTCTTCTCTCTGAAAATAAATAGGAAAGAAAAATATCAAGCTTCTGCTCTCCAAAATATGTTTAAGGTGTCAAAAGGGTTTTAATCCTTCCTTCCAAATTCTGTTCAACCAGATATTTTTCATGTTTTACCTAGAGAAAATGTGAATGCAGTCAGAGAGGGCATGTTTAATATGTATTAAACTGCCATCTGCTAGTGCATTAACAGTAAAGTACGTGCTATGTTGGAAGGTCTAACACTAAAATAATATGTGAATTGTAATACTGGACTGAGAAGAAGTGGTTTTCTATAAGGAATATGCTAGTGTGTTCCTTATTAAATTTTGAAGGCACCTGCAGGTATATTGAGGAAGACAGACTTTTAGGAATGGTGTGGATTGTTCTGTTTCTCACCAAGGAAAAAATTTATTCCTTCAGACTTGATGCACAAAGAACATGTGTCAGAAATAAGCATAACTGGCAGCTGTGGTTTGAGTTCACTTCCCTTCTTCTTGTCTCGTTTTTGCAAGTCTCATTTCTTCTCACCTTCAGTGAGTAGGTGATGCCAAATAATTTCACACCAAAAATAAATGTTGAGGTTTGAGTTGTGATATTAATCTCAGTCACAATTCCCTTTGTGATGTGGTGTATTCGTCATCTCATAGATACTGGCTATGCCTGGGACACCTTTCTAGAAAATAAACTGGCATAGCTGAAGCTGTGAATCCACTGTAGGAAGTTTCACAGCTTGTGCTATGTCAAGCAGTGAAACACCATAATCCTGTCCCATCTAAGATTTATTAATCATAAAAGTCATCAGAAACAGTAAAGCTCTCTGGCTTCTTGAACAGACAATATAATTTCAGAATACCAAATCCTATTCAGCAGCTCATAAAAATATGCTGACCGACTCTTGTGAGTAATGGACACTTGCAGACTAGCCAAGATGTTTGTATCTAATTTAGTTAATTGCTATGGGGCTTAATGAGTGAAGATTTGGGGGGAGGGGGGGAAGGAAAGGGCTGACTGGCATAGAAACCGCAGTCATTTTAAACTGAGAGCTGACAAGAGTCAGAAAATGAATACAGAAAAAAGTCCTGTAGCTGCAGACCGAGTTGTACTTGGACATTTGCTTACACCTGTGGAATTCTGTTCCAAAGATGATCTTCATTGTGGATCTCCTAATAATCGGATAAGTAATGCTGAAGTTTTGCTTGTCTCCTTTGCTGGCAGCAGAAGTGGTTCCCCCATTGCTGTCATCAGACCCGACATGCTATTTTAGCAAAAGAGACAGCCTATAGTCACACCCCAGGCCCTGTTCCAAACTGGCTCTGTTTTTACATTCAGGCACGGATTGCAAGCCCACAAGTGAAAAGTGGAAGTTTAAGAGAGAAGAAAAAGAAGAACGTTTCCCAGCTCTCTTCAGCAGGGAGTATCATGGTTGTTGTCTGCAACTAAGTTAAGACTGTTGCCCTATCTAGCCACATAGATCTTGCACGGTGGGCAGGTTCCTGGCACCCAGGAAACGTTTTTCACCTCACCACTGACAGATTAAAGCATGTTATAAGTAATTGAGGCAAAAATTGTGTTTCTCCTGTTTTTCTCTTCAGTTTTGGTGGAGTTTTTTTGTTTGTCAGCTTTTTTTTTTTTTTTTTTTTTTACATATCTGGCATTCAGTTTTGTCAGGTAAATTATGAGAATCACTATTCTGCAAACATGGTCAGTGGACAATATAGCTTGGTTATAGCTACAGGCATCTTGCATCTCATTTGCTTCACTGCCTAGCATGTGAAAAAATTCTATTATGGAAAATATTTACCCTATCCTGTATGTTTCTCCTGGGGTTTTTGTGTTGGTTTTTTTTGTGGGTTTTGTTTTGGGTTTTGTTTGTTTGTTTGTTTTTGTTTGGTTTTTTTTTATTGTGTTTTGGTTTTGGTTTTTTGTCCCAGGAGTATTCCCTTCTTTCTGTGGCTTAGCTGAAATATAATAGGTTTCTTCTTGCACTGGTGACAAAAATTGAAAGATTGCCTGACAGCCTAGAATATGGATTGTGTAAAAACTGCTGTGTCCAAAGTGTACATTTTAACATACATTGGGAAGCTTACACAGCTTCTGAGCTACATTTCACCCGCTTCTTGAGAACAGGCGGAGAAGGTTCTGCTCAGCAATCAGCAAGTATACAATAGACAAATTCCCAAAAATAAGGGCTTTGCTATTATACTACATCTATCCGTATGCCATTTTTAAGAGATTGGAGCCTAAGTATCTGCTTTTCCTTAATGTAAATAGTATGTTACTGGATCAAAATAGTATTCCACTGTTGTCTTCTTCTGGACCTCTTGAGAAGGCTTTATGTGTGTGGCTGTAAGGAATTCCTTGGATTGTAAAAGAATTCAATGCAAATTAAACATTAAGTTTGGAAGGTACTAAGTTATTGCACATCCAAGAGAATTGAGTATGAGAGTAACATGGTATCCTCTGGAAAAAAATAATTAGAGCAAAAGATTTATTCAGAACAATTATGATGAAAGATGATAAATACAGAAAACAGTAAAGAGAATAAATAAAAAAGACAATACAAAACAAGTGCTAGACAGAGATGTATACACAGAGAGTAAAAGCACTGTGTTTTTGGAACCTGCTGGTCTCTAAAATTGATACATTTTCACATCTGGAGGATAATTACAACACAACAAGATGTAGTATTCTAGTCAGACCTTCATCAGTAGAATAATTAGCTGACAGAATTTCCAGTATCAAACCCCACTATTATGTCAAACTATTTTAATTTTACCTGTATATCTAGAGTTACATATTTAAAATTTGTCTATTATAAAATAAAGACTAAAATAATTAGTTTGCACTGTTTGCATTTTGTGCAATTGTTCTGAGTATTTGTGAGTTTAAATGCAAAAGGTATCAAAGAAGAATAAAATTCCAGAACAAGGTTATATTTTTTGGAGACATTTCTGTTGAGAGATTGAGATAGCTAGGTCCAGTGAGTCGTGCTACCTGTATCTGATGTTCAGCATGATCCCTGCACCTATCCCAAGTATAAAAAGACAAATCCTCCTGATCTTGGACTGATAGAATATCCTCTGCAACTTTCACCCACCTCCTGACCTGTGCCTGAGAAATGAGTGCTTATTCCAGCTCTCTTCACTTGATGGAGGCTGCCAGGACTGGGGATTTTAATTTACACTGGCAATCAGACAATTCCTAGCTGCTCCAAAAACAGAGAGAGGGAAGATGGGTAAAAGCCAGTAATTGCAGAAAAAGAGCACTGCAGAGATGAAGCCAGAGGAAGTAACATAAATAAAGGTGTGATAAAAATGAGGCTAAAGCCTACACTTCAATCACTTCTAAAACCTATCAGTGTCCATCATTGTGTAATGTTATCGCCAATCCATGACCACCTGAATGCTGACTATGTCTAATTGTGGCTGCTATTTTATATATTTTATGAATTGTTTACCTACAATTGCAAGAACTTTATAGTCTTAAAATTTAACCAGTGCCTTCTCTCCATTCTACTGCTGCATTTCCAGTTCCCTTGAATTAGGTAGCTACTTGGTTGCTGAAATTACAAAATACCTACATAATAAAAATCCTTCCAGCACAAGAATAAACAGACTAAAATGACATATCTGAAGCACACAATAACTTGCTGTAATTTAAAATGCTTACTTTGAAAATGCCTTAATTTGAAAGCACTGTAATGAAAGACTGTTAACGATACACCAGAAATGAGCTAAGGCTGGTTTCAGAAGCACAGATGGCTAATTGGCTTCAGTTGGTAGGTTGTGTCATTTTAATTAAATTTTATTAGGAAGCATTTCAAAGCAGTAACTGATGGATCAAGAGAAATACGGTTCTTCGTAAATGATCTGTTGCTAACCTTTATTCATTTTTCTCTTCCCTCTCAGCTCTAATAGAGGCTGCTGTGACTGACCTCTCCATGGCCATCTCTCGTCTCATCCATGTTTACAGCTGCAGCTTTGATGCAAGTTTCCAGCTTGCCAGCATACCTAAAAGCTCTTCATGTGCAGACGTCAGCCTGGATTCCCAGCTCAGCTTCACTGTTTATGCTGCCCATAATATCCCAGAAGCCTGGGTGAACAGGTAGGAGGAGAGCCAGCAAGTGTTCACAAGAAGAGGTTCACCTGTTTTTCACAAATACTAGTTTACTCCTCTTGCTTTTATGTTAATGTTAGAGACTGAGTAAGTGGGTGTATCTTCACTGATTTTCTAGCATAAAGTGCATTTAATTAAGCTTGACTGACTAGGAGACTTCCAAGCCCCATAGATAGATGGAGAATCAAGGTAGGTGACCTAGAGGGTTGCCCTTGACCAGTGTGGAAAGATCATAGAATCATAGAATCCTAGGGGTTGGAAGGGACCTCGAAAGATCATCTAGTCCAACCCCCCTGCCAGAGCAGGGTCACCTAGAGTACATCACACAGGAACGTGTCCAGGCGGGTTTTGAATGTCTCCAGTGAAGAAGACTCCACAACCTCTCTGGGCAGCCTGTTCCAGTGCTCTGTCACTCTCACAGTAAAAAAAAAAATTCTGATATTCACCTTAAACCTCCTATGCTCCAATTTGTATCCATTACCCCTTGTCCTATCACTGGTCATCACTGAAAAAAGCTTAACTCCATCTCCTTGACACTCACCCTTTACGTATTTGTAAACATTGATGAGGTCACCCCTCAGTCTCCTTTTCTCCAAACTAAAGAGACCCAGCCTTTCCTCATAAGGGAGAGGTTCCACTCCCTTAATCATCTTTGTGGCTCTGCGCTGTATGTGTACAAATGCTTCTGTGACCAGTTTGCCCAACAGGAGGGAGAAAAGTGTGTGGGCTGCATGCCGGGGGAGTTTGGATGGGGACTTGGTGTGGCCTCTGCAGTGCAAGTAACTGGAAGGGTTGAAGCCCAACTTACCAAGGTAAACAGAGAGGTGCTTTTGCTTAAACCCAGTCTGAATCAGGCTTTATCAGTAATTTTTTGCTCTTGATGTATTCAAACCATATTACTTGGCTAGGCATGTGCATTGATAATCATCTTTATAGATGGTGATTAAAATAAATATTAATTTAGAGGTGGAAGTATGCCTTGTATGTCAGTGTAGCATAGAAAAGAGGGAAGTAACTGTAATAAAAAGTTGATCAAAGCATTCTCTTCTGGAATGTTTATTTGGTCATATTAGTTGTCTCTTCAAATATCTGCTTTTTCTGGTCTGACTAAAACTGCTTTTCTCCTCTTACCACTCCTTTGTGACCAAAAGAGGACAGGTGACTGCAGTCTGGTAGCATTACTTTTATGAGTCAAAATGCAGTTCTCCAAGTTTTAATGGATACTTTCCCTCTGCTCCCACTTTACCTTTAATTCCAAATCACTGATGACAAATCTCTGGGGTCATTTGCATTAGACCGTGAGCAAGAGACTGTACTATACAACATTAACTGTAATTCAGTTTAATAAAAATCTGAGAGAATTTGCATTAGCTAAGGTAATAAATACAGAATTGTAATCACTGTCTTGATTTTGCAGATGGTCATACCATTCCCACTGCATTTTATATTCCACCAGAAAAATGTGAAATTACACATGGCCCAAAGGCCTCTGATGACTTGAATACTGTGTTCAAGCATGTGAAAATGAAAATTTTTCTTCCTCCTTAATCTCTCTTTCCACTCTTTCCAATATTCATAGCTAGCATGGCTACCATCTTAACATGGACTGCTGCTCTGACACCTGCTTTCCTCAAATATTATTACTAACTTAATTCATAAGCATACTCCTTTATTTCTATATTCAATGCATTTGTGCTGGTTATGTCACTGCTTTTGTTTTCCTCTTCCTGAAGGTCACATTTTATGATCTGGCTGTTGCTTGTAACATGTATTCTAACATATATTCCTGCATATATATAGTATTTGCATTATAGATGTTAGAATTTTGACATCCCTAACTGTCTCTCATTGTTTTCTATGCATACCAGTATGTGATAAACAGTTTTCTTTTAATCATTTGGGATAAGGGAGAGTGAGTTGTCTTGTGTTATACAGAATCATGTTAGTGTCCTGTCAAATGCATCTCAAGTTTACTTTTGTGGATTGGCTTTTTGGCAATTTTTATATTTATGCCCCCAATTTCTTATTCCAGTTTTACAGTCCTCATTAAAAATATAGGTACAGACATTATGAGTTTCAGAATACTGTTGCAAAACTGATTACCCTTCTTCCTTTACTGCACTTTCATTTGCTCTTGTTTTTTTATCAGTTTGTTGCTTTATCCCATTTAAATCCCAAGCAAATGTGCCATATTTGCTGCCAGTGGCATAATTCTGCTAGCTTCATGTTGGCTGCATTTTTTGTTTTCTACAGCTCCAAAAAATCAGATTCCTACCTACAGCTGGGTGCTATGAAGTGATCTTTAGGTCAAGACTATAGAGTCATGCCTCTGAACTCACAGGGAGGCTAAAAAGGCAAAATGCTCTACAAAGACCCCAAATGGGTTGAAGTACATGCACTCTGAAGAACCTCTCTGACTTCAGTCAGACTGAAGCATTGTGTAATCTTTAATCTTTCCAGGATTAGGTTCTTAGGGTGTATAAATCAGGGATATGTATGTATATTGGTGTATCAATACTTCAGTTTAAGCAGCAATACTTATTCATTTGATTGTATTAAAACCTGTTGTTTCCTTCACTATGCTCCAACTGTTTGTAATATTTAAACTCTAGA
Source organism: Apus apus (assembly GCF_020740795.1). Lineage (NCBI taxonomy): Eukaryota > Metazoa > Chordata > Aves > Apodiformes > Apodidae > Apus > Apus apus. The sequence continues at coordinate 138,397,236 of NC_067282.1, read as the reverse complement.
GGAAAGATGCCATATTTAAGAGCAGAAGCATTTTTTAGTTCTTTAAGGTTATTTTTCCTTTCTCTGCATCAATAACTCAAAGGTACCAGAGATTCTTGACCATTTTTCTTTCAATTAAAAAAAAAAAAAAAAGGAGAAGTCTAAGAGAAAAAGCTTATCTACTACAACAATTACAACAGTTACTATAATATTCTGGAAGAGACCAACCATCATCTTTGTAAATAAGGCAAAGCCAGGCATCTTCAGTCTGCAACTGCTTCAGATTTGCTGTTCATGTTTGACTCTGTTTCCCATGTTCCTCATTCTTGTATAGAATGGGTCTAAAACTGAGAGTGGCAAGAAGATCTGGAAGTTACAAGACCAATTAAGATCATTAGCTAAATATACATTATTCCTCTTCTTTGTCTAAAATGTTATAAGATTTCAGTAAGAAGAATATTAAACTGATAGCCCCAGACCTGATTTATGCTGTGACTCAACTCAGTTAAGTATCTGAAAAATGATAATCTGAATCTGAAAATTTAGCAATCTGAAAAATGATGGTTTCTGCCATCATGAATGTATAGATTAATTACTAACCTGTTTTTTTGGTATTGGGAAAATTAAGTATAAATAGATTTACTGTTGACTGAAGTTGTATGATGAAGAAGTTGTGTCCAAACTTCCATTGACTGCAATGATGAAAAAAAAAAAAAAAATTAGTCTTAATGACAAAAACATGGAGCAGAATCTAGGTGTGCTAAGTACTTTTCTTGAATTCCAAACATTAAAAAACCCCAAAACCACCCAAAATACTCCCCCACCACCCACCGACATTAAACTGAGATTAATTTTTTTTATTCTTCCTGTAAGGATGGATGTTCACAAGTTTCTGAATGGTTAGCCCCAGATTTACTGTGCTGGATGTGGTACATTACAATTAATATTTTCTTTTCTTTTTCCCCGTTGTAGCTACAAAGTTTTCTCTTTTTCCTGTTCACTAACTTACGCTGGGAAGACAATATGTCAAGTGAAGATTTGCAAAAATACACCAGCTAAAAGATCCTTTTTTTTCCTAGTTGACTGGAATGAGAAGTAAGTCTGACAGATTTTACATATTGAATATTAATAATAATTTTTAAAAAGCCGTGTCTTTATTATGGATCTTCTTCTGAGCAAGAGATGGGAATGAGAAGGTAGTGGGAGGGGCAGAGGAAGAAAAATAGGACTGAGATAAGTCTGGTCAAAGAATTGCCTAAACTAAGCTGGTCTGAGACTGGCTTTCATTCACTGGGGGCATCCTGGAGAAATACTGGAACTGAAAGGAGATACAACCAAAGGCTGTATTTCTGTTCTATTTTGAGGACTTCTGCCCTTTGGATCCACCTCCAACAGGTGTGCAATCCAACCTGAGAAACAACTGTAGCATTTCTTTAAGGGTTCTTTTATAACAAAGAACACAGCTGATGTGGTTGGGTTTTTTGGTGTGTTGGGGAGGGTGTTGTTTGTTTGGTTTTAGTTTGGTTTGTTTTTTGGTTGTCAGGGGTTTGTTTCTTTGGTTGGTTTTTTTGTTGTTGTTTGTGGGGGGGTTTTAAGAAGGAACCACAATGTGAGACTGGTATTATAAAGGCTACCAATTGCTTGACACCTGCCTGACTGCTTTGAGGAAAATAACTCCACTGAAAACAGAAGGGCTCCCTCAAACAACATTCAGTTAAAGCAATGGGGTGATAAAAAGCACATTTGCAATAGATTAGTCAGAACAAGGACACAAGTTTTTATGATTTGGTGCTAATACTTTATTCTTCCAGCTTCCTCAGCATGACGTGTTTATATTTACAGTCTTTGAAATTTTTTGGCATTTTACAGCAGTGTTTCCTGTATCCTGAATCTGATAGCAGCTTGATGACATTATAATTAAACAAAAACTACATGTCATCTGAAAGAGATTTTTTCAGTCATAATTGAATACAGGGTGTAATTCATAAGTTCTGTTTACCTTTATCTAAGACGCACAACAGTTTGAAGCTGGTCAACTGGAAGACCTTTTTAGGTCCACCCTGTTACCAAATCTATCTTAATGGAGATTTTGCGTAGCCTTCTTGCACAACATTCCTGAGCAGATACAGCAAGCTTACTATGTCTGCCCTATGGTTAAGAAACTTCTGCTTTAGTGCTTCAGTTGAGTCCACAGAGTTCAAGCGTTGAGCCTTCAGCCTTCTGTATGATGGGAAAGTAACACTTGTCCTTGTGTTAAAAAGTAAATAAATTGTATTAGTCCCGTTTGCTCTGTAGGAATTTTCACCTTATCCAAGTTTTGGTCAAGTACTATCTTAAAGTACACATGGGCAAATATAATCGAAGAGGGATTATATTGCTTATGAGCATTTTTACCTTCTAAAAGTGACTAATGACTTTCTGGAATACATCTTGCACAAACTTTTTCTATAACAAACTATGAGAAGATAGAATAGAAATAAATTCTCTAAACACAAATGGAACAGAAACTCTTGCCTTCTTCCATTTCCATGAAAAAGTAAAGAAATCAGACTAAAACTTGAGGGTTTGTGTTTTAACCTCTCCCTCTGCAAAATTAGTATTAAAGATCTGCTGTTCCATCAAAAAGCCTATTGGAAAAAGCAGCAGTTACGTGTGCAGGCCAAATTATTCCATAGGTCACAGATGTTTGTAAGAAGCTCTTAAGATCAGAAGCAACATCTAGAGTTGTTACAGTTCTGTAACGAGAAAATGTGGTTTTGCTATTTGTGTTGCTATCGCTCTAAAACAGAATAAAAAAATCACACCAAACTTGACAGAATAATCAGTATTTTCACAATATTTTGGAACAGACATAGAGAAGGAACAGTAGGGCTAGTGCTATGTAATCACTGAAGGTGCTATGTGCCTAACTGACATAATACATACTCAGAAACAGGCTGGTTTGGCTTTCTTACAATAAATACAAGTATATAAACAGTAATCAATACTTTTTGCAAGAATTCAAGCTGGAATTCATTAAAAATTAGAGTATTTTAATGAAGGAAGTATTACTGGTTTTCCATGTCACCTAGTGGCACCATTTCTAGTTGTAGGAAATCTGGGTCGCTCATCTGTAATGAAGCTATGTTCACTCTTAGTTATCTTTTGGCTATAACATCACCTTTCTGAAACAGAAGAAAAAATGTGTGCATGGAAAGTTTACAGAGGAGACAATTTTATTTTTTTTTTCATGTTTCTTCCCTTGAGCTCTACTTTCAATCTAACCCTATTTCCAGTTGATCACAGCCTTTGAAAATACCATGTGGGGAAAGGTCACCAGGAAGACCTTGTATTACGTTAGGAAGTCAAATATTCTCTACACATTTAGGGATCAATCAAGCAAAATAAAATAAAAAATAAACCTATCTAATTCAAAATGAGTCCTCATCTTAGATTTGGATTGACTCAAATGAGGAAAAAAACAAACCAAAAACAGAGAGTACTGGTTTGATTATTAGGAATCTAAGGAGAGATTTTCTACTAGACTTGCTTTATTTGCTGATTTTCATGTATTTAGTGTGTATTTTCAAGTGCTTTAACTAGGTACTGTCTGAACTTTACATTCATAGTTTTTTGTGTTTAAACATGGGTTTCTATTGAAGTCTTTGCTATATTAAGTGTTTACCAGAATGTTCTGGGAAAAGACAGGAATTGTTTTTTACCCAAGGAGATTGCCTTGTTTAGTGTTTCTTCTGTTTGTCCTTTTTAAGAGTGTATTTTTTATTTTAGAACTTGTGAGTTTGCTTTGAAAAGTGTGATTATTACCTTGGTGTAGAGCTTGAACAGGTTGATACTTTCTAGCACATATACATAGAGTCCAAAAGTTGTTCTCTTATTTTCTCATCAGCTTCATATTTCAATGACTGAGACCTCTTAATTATTTTATTTCTCTCATCTTAGCTGGTTGCTTTTAATATCTTTATTCCACCATCTCCCCTTTTTTCTATCCTTTGTAATTTATGTTAAACCTACAGACATGAAATGCGGAATTTGCATTAAGCTTACCAGTCTTTACCTCAGATACTTTCTTGGCATTGGGTTTGCCTCTTCTCCATAATCTGTTTGGCTTGGTATATGTTGTTCATACTCTTCTGGGGCAAAGGCTCGGTTGCCCCAGCGCTCAACTCTGTTGAGTTCTTTTATGATAGTAAGCCCTTAGCCTTTGAAAGCAGCTCCATAGAATCATAGAATGGTTTGGGTTAGAAGGGACCTTAAAAATAATCTATTACTGACTCTCCCACGATGAGCAGGAACACCTTTCTTTTCAGTGAGTAGCTTTTCTATTCTTCTCAGCTGCTGTTGAAATTGTTAACCCACAGGGTGTCTTATTTCTGGCCACTGTTACATTTTCCTCTTTCTTCTTCTTAGTCATCCATTTGACTCAGCCTCATGCAGTCAGAAGGGACAATACAAACTGGGCAAGCTTAGACAGGCATTAATCAAAGCTCTTAAAAGCAATACAGATATTCCCCTTCTCTATGTATCACTTGTCACTGGAAGGGAAGTTTTGCTCATCTTTGGCTCATGCTTTAACTCCTGGGATGTCTAACTCTTGTCAAAGTTTCCAGATTCTTTTCCCACTGGTGTACATCTGGTTATGCTACATATATATCTCGAGTCCTAGGGAACCTTTGGCAAGCATTTGCTTTCTGCAGTGAAGGTATTGTGAGGTTTTTTTGTTGCTCCAAGTTCACCAGGAGTGCTAGCAAATATCTGTATTGGAAAATGCATGTCTCTATTTTTAATTGTTGCCTCTCCACAGGTTTAATGATGCTTTAAAGTTAAGTGTAACTCTTTGTTGAACAGTTTCATGTAACATGGGCGGAATTGTTGGTCTGTAAGTGAAAAAGAACGAGCTCTCTGTGGCACGTAAAACAGCTTAGTTTCCCAATAATTGTTTCTAACTAATTAGGAGTGAAGAAGAGGGCATGAAACAAGGAAAGCAGAGTGGAAAGCTATAAATAGGGACATGTGGGAAGACAGTTGAGAATTGCTTCTCAATTCTATTCATGTTAATTAGAAAGAGTGGGAAATTGCTGCCATGCTTTTTTATTCAAAGGGAAAGGTATGCAAATTTAAACAATTTCCAAATGTTTAGGATTCATCATCTGAAATTTTGACAGTAATGATAATTTGGAGTCCTTCAGAATTTCAGCTGAAACCCATCTACTTTCTTTGAGTGACTCCTCAGTGCACTCAAGAAAATCTTCCTGAAGCCAATAGAATTTTGACAGATTTGGAACTAGGAGAAAAATCTAACTTTACCTTATACTATTACATTGTCTTATTTCTGCTACCTATAATCCTTATGTTTTTCAGGCTACTGTACTTTTAAAATACCTATTTCTATATTTACTTGCTCCTAATGCTGAGAGTTGCATTGTTCTGCCAGTCTAGCTTGAATATCTGAAAATCAAATATTCTGTATTCTTTAAATATATCTTCAAATATATCAATATTCTTTAAATTTATCTTATACTTACATTCTTAATCTCAAGTTTATATAACATTACATCATGCATCCACCATGTTTTCAGTGTGTTCATGTATGAACTCTTATGGATTAAGGCTGCTGTAACAAATTGGAAGAGGTTCGTTTTGTCAGGATTTGGAACTGTGTTTTCTTTTTTTTTTTCTTTTTTTTCTTTTTTTTGCTAGTTGCACCTTACCTTTCTGCTCTGAATGGTCCTTACTCATAACCCCCACAGATATGATGGATACATCTTATCTGATATCTTTATCGCAGAATCACAGAATATTAGGGGTTGGAAGGGACCTCTGAAGATCTTCGAAGCCAACTGCCCTGCCAGAGCAGGACCAAAAAAACCAATTAGGGCAGATCACTCAGAAAGGCATCCAGACAGGTCTTGACAGTTTCCAGGGAAGGAGACTCTACAATCTCCCTGGGGAACCTGTTCTAGTGCTCTATAAGCCTCACAGTAAAGAAGTTCTTCCTTATGTTGACGTGGAACTTCCTGTGCTTGAGTTTGAATCCATTGCCCCTTGTCCTGTCACAGGGCACAAGTGAAAAGAGGTTGTCCCTGACTTCTTGATGCCCAGCCCTCATGTATTTATAGACATTAATTAGATCCACCCCTCAGTCTTCTCCTTTGTAGATTGAAAAGCCTCAGGTCTCTCAGCCTTTCCTCGTAAGGCAGGTGTTCCAGTCCCTTACTCACCCTCCTAGCCCTCTGTTGGACACTCTCAAGTAGATCCCTGTCCCTCTTGAAATAGGGAGCCCAAAACTGGACACAATACTCCAAGTGAGGTTTCACCAGGGCCGAGTAGAGGGGGAGGAGAACCTCCCTTGATCTGCTGGAGATACTCCTCTTAATGCATCCCAGGATATCATTGGCCTTCTTGGCCACAAGGGCACATTGTTTTCCAATGGATACCGTGTTGTCTACCAGGACTCCGAGGTCCTTCTCCACGGAGCTGCTCTCCTGCAGTTCACCTCCTAGCCTGTACTGGTGCATTTGGGTGTTCCTTCCCATGTGCAGGACTCTGCGCTTGCTCTTGTTGAATCTCATTGGGTTCCTCTTTGCCCAGCTCTCCAGCCTGCCCAAATCTTGCTGAATGGCTGCACAGTCTTCAGGTGAATTAGCCAATCCTCCCAGCTTCATGCCATCAGCAAACTTGCTGAGAAGACACACTGTCCCGTCGTCAAGGTCACCAATAAAGATGTTGAACAGGACTGGACCCAGCACTGATCCCAGGGGGACTCCATTAGTTAGAGGTCTCCAGCTGGACTCTGCACCAGTGACCACTCTTTGGGGTCTATTGTATAGCCAGTTCTTAATCCATCTCACTATCCATTATTTTATCCCACATATTCTGAGCTTGCTCATGAGGATATTATAGGAGACTGTGTCAAAAGCCTTTAGTTCCTTATACTGTTTTTTCTTTCTAGATAAAAATGTAATTAATTTAATTTTTCACATAAGAAATTTAAGTTTGCATTGAATATACATGGAAAAAGCTAGAAATACACCATCCTCTGTAAACATTCTGTTCTGGAGAAATAAAATAGACTTGCTCTTGTCTGGGTAGTTACACATACTATTTCTCCACACAGCATGAAAAACCTTATTAAAATTGTTCTAAATTATGGTTTTAAGTCAGTTTATGTAATCTCTATCAACAAATTGAATGAACAGCCAAGTTTGCTAAATGTCAATGAAAAGCTGAGGTTAATATTGATAGATCTGAATTTTTTCACTGAAAAGTCTGAATCACTCATTGCTGTTAAGACAAAAATCTCCCTTTAAATTGGGATTGGGAAATACCACAGCACCAAAGCACATCTGAACAGGAGAATGATCATCATGCTCTACTCACAAGCAACTCTTAGTTTCTTTAGTGTTTTCCTCTGAAGACACAAGAAGGCAAATAACTGTTGGTTTACTATTTGCCCATAGGGGATGCTTATTCTGAACTAGCCCTTCATTGATAAGGTAATTCTAAAGCAAAAGCTTAATTAAGCCGTTGTCAGCTCTAGTGGTTACCACTGAAGTGAATGAGGTTTTATGTGAGTTTTCTCAAGTACTATAACCAAAGTTAATGGTTGGAAATATTAATCAGTTTGTTGAACGGATCTGTCATTTGCATTTTCTTTCAGAGAATAACTCTTGCAATTTATAGCTTGATATATGTGTTAAGAAATCTAGAAAAATGTACAAAGGACTCACTTGTGGTAACAATGCTCTTTTTTTTTAAACTTTTTATTTTTTGTCTTTTCTCATTTTCTTTTAGAATCAACTTTCCTCTACGAATAAAGGCTCTTCCGAGGGAAACTATGCTGACAATAAAACTACTTGGCGTAAACAGTGCTTCTAAAAATACAGAGGTGCTTGCTTGGACATGCTCCCCATTGTATCCAAAACAGTAAGTTCAGTTTTGTCTGGCAGCTTAAGAAAAGACCATTCTTGAGTAGTATTGCACTCAACTTAGGAGATATACAGAAAGATGAAAGACAGAAATATTTATTTCAGGACCTTGCTGTATTAAGAACGAGACAGTCACTTACAGTAACTGCTTTTGATGTGCCAGTAAGAGCCCCATCTTTTCTTTGTTTCCAATACATTGGTTTTGAACTTGGCTTGTGTAATTGTTTAACACTTAAAGTAAAATTCCATGGGCCTGCTCAGAGGCCTTTCTCTACCCTTTTTTCCTGCTCAGCATAGCCTCTTGTTCACAATGATTGAGTTTTTTCAGTTTTTGTTCTCTTCTCACACCCATTCATTCTGCTCTGAGTGGGGCTGTTACTGATGACTACAATGAGTACCTTTCCCTCTCCACACCGCTTTAGAAGCTTTCTCCTCTTTTTTAATCTCTTCTTTCTATGTAGTGCACAGTGTAACAATGATTTAAAAGATGCTTGTTGCCTTGAATGTCTCTGCAGTGGTGCATAAACAGAAACATAAGGTAAATTTTCTGCAGTTCCCTAAATATATTTTAGTAGCACTGAGGCATCTGAATTTAGATTGAGCCTTTACAATGATAGTTATATTTTATTAAGACTCCATAGCCCTGCATGCCCTTGGGCTATAGATTGATACAGTCAAGTCCCACAGGTTTCTGCATTATAATCCATCTGTAAACTATAGCTCTTTCCTCATCTTGAGGCATCTTCATCTACTTCTGTATACAGTGGCAATCACCATTTAAAACAAAAAAATCTGATCGCATGTATGAATTTACTATGTTTGAAAGACCTGGAGTTCCATTGAACTTTTGAGCTGAGAGTCTTAAAACACTAGAAAATAGGTTGGACTGGGATAGAGACCTTTTCCATCTTTTCAGAAGAAAATTCAGTATTGCTATTTTCTGGAAAAAAAAAGAAAAAAAAATCACTTTCTTATGTGACTTCGGGATTAGAACACTTAGTTTAAAGGAGGGAAGAAAAAAATATGAATAAAATCTCAGTTTTAAGGGTTGCTTGGGCATTTTATTCAATTACTTTTCTTTCATTAAGTTGATCAAAAGAAGAGCACATCACTCCTCCATAATGTGGATCTTTTTAAACAAAACATACATTATGTTTATTTTGAGTATTTCTACCATCCTGAGTCTTAGGGTGAAACAGGTAGAGGGAATGTCCTGGCTGAGAATCTATTTTGAGGTAGTGTTAAGATGTCCTCATCCCCAGCAAGCTGGTAAGTGCTGATTACATGCAGAAGCAGATCACTAGGGATAACTTATTTGGGGGTCAGACACCTTTGGAGGTAAATGGGATATTTGAGAATCCTGTTCTTGAGGACCTGTGTTGTACTAGAGGTTTTCTTAATTTTCAGCATTCAAGTCCAAAGGAATTATTTTTTTAAGATCTTGAAAGCATTCATGTCCCTGTGATATATCTTTTTATATGTATGCTATCAGTGCAAGCATGCTGGTTTTCACTAAGTGGATCTCCAAGTCACCCAGACAGTTTCAAAAATTTTACTGAAAAATGGTTCCATTCTTTCATGCTACCCACAGTCAGCACAATGAAGGGGATAAAAGATTACTTTCCTTTCATCTGCTGCACAATTGTGGAGATCATTGCTGAAATGACCTTTCAAAGCAGAAATAAAAATTGAGTTGTTGGGAAGGAATGATTTAGGAATAGCATGTTCAACACCCTCTAATATGATAGCTGTGTAATTACAATTACAGTAATTATACAGAGAAACCTAAATGCTTTTTCCTATTTTAACCAATAACAGCTCCAAATAATTTTGAATTCATTATCATTTCAATTGATAGGCTATTTTAAAAATAAGGATAGCCCTAAAATCCTTTGTCAAATGTGAAACTTGAAAATATCTGATTATTGAACCAGCCTGCTTTTCCTTTTCTTTGGAAGATCATAAACAGATTTTTGTAAACTAGCTCTTAGTATCATCTGCTTAGAAAGTAGCAGGATGAAAGCTGTCAGGTGATTCTTAATAGGTAATACCATCAGTTTGTTGAAGTAATGGAGAAGCAGCACTTGTATTTTTAGAGGCCATTTCCTTCTCCACAGAAAATTTGGAAGTTAATAGGTTTTTTTATTTGACTCACTAATTTTGTCAAAAACATTAATAAAGTAATGAAACCAACTTCACTCCCCTTGCTTCTGCAATGTAACTAAACTTCAAGACTTACTTCAAAAAAGTACTTCTGAACTTGAAAATATGTACCAAGAAAAGATTTGTACCTGTAGAGTCATGATAATATGTGAAGAGAACCTTGTATCATTGCAAAGATTATGGCATTAGGGTCTCTAAATGAACAAAGCCTGTAAATGTACGTAGAGAAAGTAAAGAAATCTGCTCAGGACATTTTTGACAAAACACTGTTAACTTGGAAAATACCACTTTCTCAAAACAAAACTTTTCTCAGAGGTGAATTTGAGTTCTAAAAAAATTCTTAATATTCTTACGTCTCGGATTTAATTTATATGAGAAAGGGCAGGAATAAGCTCTTTGAAGAAGCCATAGCCCTAAGGTATTTGCCTGGATCATTGAACATCTTTGTTTGAATCCTTGCCCCAGCTTGCCCCAGTCTTCTCAGGGTCAGAAATGATAAGGACAGAGTGGCCTGTTTTCTCTATTCAGTAAAAAATTATGCTTTTTTTAAAAAAAACAAAACTTTGGAAAAAGAAAATAAAAGTCAAACATTCCTCATTCCTGTCCCATTTTATCTTATTCTGCTTAAAAACACAATAATTTTGTTCAAGCTTGTTGTGGCTCATGTTATAAAAAGAAGGGGGGGGGGGGGAAATAGTTTTGGGCTGTTTCTTAGGAATTTTGATCTTTGGGTGACCTAGGACAAAAGAACACATTATTTTAAAAGGCTTTGAATGTACTCCTCTCTATAAACTTCATATCTGTTTTCTCTTCCAAAATGGTTATTGTCATTGTATCATGACTTCTCTCCTTTATAGTTTAATTGTTTATGTTTAGTTTGAACTGAAGATTAAGAAAAACTGAAATTATTTTCACATATAAAGCATATAAATTCCTTTCATCTGTTTCCAGAAGTGTGAATAGTTTCTGGTACTTTTGGGCAAGACCATGTCAAAGTCCCTTGCCAGATCAAAAGACTGCAGCTATTTTCTGATATTTTAGCACTCCAGTTCTTCTCTAAAAAAACATTGACTAAGCAGAGAATATGAGAAATATATAAAAAAGAAGCAAAACCTAACTGTTTAAATAAAGTCCATTGCTTATTATTTAGCATTTCTTTTTGCAATCTCTTCTCCATACATTGCCTCTGTTGAAACCACACAATACCTAAAAATGTTCTCAAGAATTTGGCCAGTTTAATTTTATTTTGTTGTTGTTAAAGACTTGTAAGTAAGCAGATGTTTAATAAATTTCAAATGTGCTTGATTTACATTATTTCCAGAATTCCAATAATGTGTCTCACTAATCTAACAGTTGTCTTGCAGTGTGGTGATTTATAACATGAGTAGCTTATGGATATACAGTGAAGCCACTATACTCTTTGTAAAATGTGTGCTGGGATTACTGCTTATCAACTTTGCATGTTTCTGTACAAATAGTCTCACTCTTTACAAAATTGACTTCCTTCAAATATTCCCAGTCTTTGCCTAAATGTAGTTATATAACTTAAAGTTAAAAAAATAAGTTTACATGCAATGATTTTATGTTGTGGGGCAAAAATTATGAAAGAATTAGGAACATAACTGCAAATTTATTTAAAAATTCTGGAGTAATCAAATAATTTAGTGTTTCCTGTGTTCAATATCTTCAAATTTATTAAAGTTATTTAAATTAGAAGATGTGGGGATGGAAGATGTGGTACTTAAAAATGTCTGTAGGACATTTAGCATTACTTTGCAGTTGAAAATCATATATAATTTGACTTTTCTATAATGCTGTTGTGTTTGTATATAATAGAGTTGTTATTCCACAATATCATTCCAATGCAGAATTAAGAGTGTTTAGGCCATAAAATACTGGGATTTTATATCTTAGCAGCTTTGCATTTCCTTTAATTTAACCTCAACTCTGAATTTCTGAGTCTTATAATCATAAAATTATGAAACGGTCTGGGTTAGAAGGCAGAATGGTTTGGGTTGGATGGGACCTTAAAGATCATCTAGATCTATACCCCCTGCTTTGGCAGGGTCACCTTCCACTAGATCAGGTTGCTCAGAGCCCCATCCAACCTGGCCTAGAACACTTCCAGGGATGGGGCCTCCACAAAATCCCTGGGCAACCTGTTCTAGCATCTCACCACCCTCATAGTAAAGAATTTCCTCCTAAAGTCTAAGAGAAAGGTGGGGAAAGCAAGGGCAATGAAGGACAAGGAAGGGAAAGTAAAGTCAAGGAAGGTCAGGGAGGGGCAAGGACAGGAAAGGAGGGGAAATGAATAGGCTCAATTACATCTATTTCATAGGTAGAGAAGCCACGATGACTGTGCAGTGCCACCAGGTAACAGGAGTGGAAAAGGGGACACACGCAGCAACATCTGTCACCTTGGTTACTCAACAAGCAACACTAATGTTGGACAGGGGTAACATGCTGAGACAAATTCTTTGGAAAGTCAGCCTTGCAAATGCTGGCATACAAATCCATGGTGACAGTTTGATCCTGAAAATTATTCTGCCTGGATGCACTGAAGTGACCTGAAGTAGAAGGCCCCTAAGTTTAGGCCAGAGACATAGGTGCAACAGTTAATAAATGAGGCAGTGAAGGATTCCTTCATTTGTAGCAAACATTAGGCCAGAGAGTGCTGACAATCTGGTTATGTTATGTTGGTCAGTTTCCTTTCTGGCATTTGGCTGTGACCTCCTGAATGATGTAAATACTATTCTTTTCCAGTGTCAGATTTGAGGATAATTTCATTATTTGGACACTGTATTTTGGACTAATTTTCCTGATATATCCAGTCTAAACCATAACTCTACTCCAATGTTACAAAAATTTGGGAATGAACGTAGAAACAATGACTGTAGCTGACAACTTGCCCAGTAGATGAGCATCCACATTTTTTATCCTTTTTAGGTAGCTGACTTTAGATAGTGGCCCTAAATGAATACCAGCAAGGGCCTTAATGGTGCATCTGTATCAAGAAGTCTTTTTAGATGCAAGAAGCAGTTCAAACAGTGTTTGCAAGCCTCTGCGCCAATTTTCAATTCCTTTGTATCAGAAAAAAATGTATTTGTCTCTTGGGCTGAATAGTTTAGTGATCCAGAGCTAATTAACAGAGCAGAAATCCATCATTTGGGGCAATATGGGAGTTTTAGTGTCCCCCATAGTGTCCATTGCTCTGACTTCACTGATTCTAACAACACAATTTATTTGGAACTGCTATTTCCAAATCAGAGAGAGCAAGCAACAAAATTTTCCCCTTGCTGGGTGTGGTGAGGGAAGTCTCCTATGTGACTACAACACACAAGGTTGATTTTCTTAAGTTAGGGTAACTTGAGCTGTCCTTAAGTAGCATGTTTACTTCTGTAGTAAGATGGGAAGTTTACTTTAGCACATGTAATAAGCAAGAGCTGGGAATCTGTGTAATTCCAGGGGTTTCCATCTGCATTGGTTTTGCACAAGCATATAAATAAATAAATGGCAGTAGGCATAGAGCAGCACTTGTCTATTCAGCTTCTGATGTGCTTGATGCTGAAGTTGCTGCATGGGAGCCATTGCCTATGTTTGTGATCATTATACAGTCTTTACAAGTGTCAGTATCACTGCCCTCACCTTACTGATAGGAAAACTGGTAGGCAGAATGGGTAGTGACCTGCCTGAGCTCATCAGAAGAACCAGGTGGCAGAGAGGGGAGTATGTCTGTTTAATAAAAGTTACGGTTTTCTTGCTCATGATACTGGCTTCTTCCTTTTCTGAATGTATCTTGCACAATCTGCTGGTCCTTTTTCTAAAAATAATGCATCTTTTTACTGTTTCGTTCACCTTCATGGCCCCTCTTCTTGTTCCATTTATGTGTCCAAAAGCAGACTTGGTCCTGAAGATGTTAGTTGTGTACTGCCTACAATGCCCCAAAGATTGCGAGGGAAAGCTATGTCTGAAAAATATGCACCATATTTCACAGGTGTCAGTGCTCCTTCCCATCTTTTTAAAAATGCCTCCTGTGTTTCCAGGCTGGCCTTAGTCCAAAGAGTGACTTACTAATGGGAGATAACCTAAGTTGCTCACTTATTTGTAGATGTGTAGACTATGCTACACTATATAGGAAGCATAAATATGTGTCTGCTTTTTAGAAGTAATTCATTTTTTATTAGCAGATATCATCTTCATACTCTCAAAGTGGTTTAATGTTCTTGGTTTAACTCACATTTCTGCCATCTGCTTTAAGATGCGAAGTCTTCTCAGTCCAAGAAAGACACATTGCTTTCCTTGCTGTATCTCCAGTTGAGTACCCTGAGAAGCCCACATGCCAATTCTTCCTTGTCTTCCTGGACAGTCTTCAGCCACATTGCACTAGGTGCAAATGGGTTGAAATAATGAGCTCAGGAAATCTCTCAGTTAAACACATCTACAGTGCTTCTGAGGTCTGCACTACTTCTTTTACTTTCCTATACAGGTTTTCCAGGGAAAAAAAAATCCGCAGTATGGATTCTTCTTTAAAGCCCCCTGTAGTTTTAGAGCACAATATGAAAGTGATTAGCAGTAATGAGATCTCAAAAGGATAATTTAGTCTTCATGTTCATTCAGTTCTCAGCTACTCTTCTCCCTTCTAACAAAAGTGCCAATTAGTTCAAGTTATGGTGTAAACCCCTGTTGGCAAAGGAGTGGTTGAAGAGATGCGACTCATTTATGAAAGGTCATCTGAGTACACATCACAGAAAACAATTTTGAACCTCCATTGATCACTTTCACAATCACATCAGTGACCTAAATGGGAAAGACTTCATATCACACAACTGGTTTTCCCCTGAGTGCTATCTTGTCAACATCATAGCTCCTATTTCTGCATCCCTTCCCTTGCAAATACACCTACAGCTGAAAAGAAACTTCAGAAAAATATTTTGCCTTTAATCTTCCTGAGCTGTGTTCTCACAATAAAATAAAATGTTTGCGCTAACAACATGAATAGCTTGAGAAGTGAAAAGTAAAAATTATCCCTGAGTTAGCTTTACACTGAGTGTTGACTATGAAAATGACTTTGCAGGAGTTTCTTATTTCTTCTTTAGATGGCTTAGCGACTATTTATTTCAGTTTGCAATTCAAAAGGTACTTTCTTGCAGCAAAGTTGCAATCTCATGCTGGGATCAAAAGTCCATCTGGGTTCTCTTGTACCTCTAACATTCTCATCTCAAGTAGAATCCGTGCACTTAAAACTCATCTACCTGACTGGTTTGTTCTATGGTTTGCTAGTTATTTTACAATGGGCAGAAGAGAATCTAGTTCATTCTCTCAGTTGTATTGGCTGAGCAGTGCTTGGAATGACCATAATAAAAACTATTTGTTTGGTAAAAAAATACATTCAGTATAATAAAATTACTGACTTAACTAAACATGAAGATGTGAACAAAGTAAATTGTAAGCCTGGAGTATGTCGCTTCCTTTATTCAGGTACTGCATTCTTAATTTGAGTGGATTGGTTATGATTAGAATATACACCTAAACCTTCTAATTTTACTCAACTTCTCGAGAATGAATTGTGTTGACCTGCCTAATCATGATGGGTTTCTTATCGGCGGACCTGTTTCTGATAGGACTTATACATACAGTGCTTAGACTGGTACTTCATACCATAATCTTTCATCTGTCCAGCAACCATATGCAGAAGATGTGGTACAAACTATCCCACTCAAACTTGTTCCCGTTCTTTGGAAACTGCTTTCATATTCATGCTTTTCTGCCACCTACACATAAAGTCAACAAGGATCTGTCATGGTTGCAGTAGGTTGCCGTGAGCTTCTTCTTTTGGTGGAATAAATGTATGCTACCCTCCACCTTATATAGTGTTTTGACACTTCACAGTCTCTAATATATTTGTCCTCAAAATACATCTTGAGATAGAAATATGGTATTATCCTAGTTTTAAACCTAGCTTAGATGGCAACCTCTGTTACACAGGAAGTCAGCTGACCTAGAAGGTCTTGGCAGTGTAATTTCTCTCATGATCCCTGCAACTGCACAGGTACCACTATAGCCGTGAGGCCATCAGTGTACAACCTCCACTGATGTAGGCCAGATTTCTACTCGCCACATAAAGATAGAAGGTTTGTCCTTTTCCTTGTCTTTTAAGCTATCCAGTTCCATGTTCTTTCATGTAATTTCAATAAACTGTTCACCTTGTCTCCAGAACTGATTAGGTATTTTTGTCTGTGTGTATTGCAGGCAGCTTATGCATGGAACTGTGCTGCTTAACATGACGTTGTACAGCACACTCACAACAACAATGATTGCCCCAGGCATCTGCAGTACTGATACACCGACCTCAGTAACATTGCAGGTAAGAAGGCAAGAAAGCAGAGGAAAGAGTTGTTTTTCAAGGAAATGCAAGAAAAAGGATTCTTCCCACAGCTCATTGAACCACACAAATTCAAAATCCTGTCTCCTTTAGAGAGCATGTTAATGGATGGAGGTCACTGTGGCAAACATACAGGGTACTTTCCATATTGAATACCACCTCTAGTGGCTAGAGAAGGTTTTTGTAGGGTAATTTTTGTTATCATTTTGCTAACAAAAATACTTTTGACACAAATTAATGAATTGTACCTGATTTACAGCTGCCTTTTCAAATACGAGCTTTTGTTTTGAGTACTATTGAGTTGCATGTCCTTATAAATGTAACATACAGCTTGCAATTAGTCTGAGTAGCATAAAAGATTTTAAAAGGAAGTAGCTACAAAAAAACTGTCAATGGCATCCGTATAGCTCTCCCTCAATGACTGCATGCTGAGCACCCAGTCATTCTGGGCTTAATGGTGCTCCTAGTATTGAAAATGCATTAGGTCTGCATGGTAGTTTTCTCAACTTTCCAAGGTAAATTAACAACTGAATACTTCAAGGTTAAAATCAATTGTTTTCTTTATTAAAAAGCTGAATTATTATTAGCAAATGACATGTAAAAGCAACAAATACAGATAAATGGGGCTGGCCTAAAAGTGCCCTATTTTTAATAGACAAGCAAACTAGGAGTTTTGAGGAGTTCAGTCAAAGATGATGTCTTAAAATAGCTCCTCCTATTAATAATAAAGGGAGGTTGAGACAGTAAATGGCTATTAATTTATAATCTCTCTCTACTGAAAGAAATGGAACATGAGGATCTCTTCCCACACCTCATTTTCAGATATCCTTATGCATATGACAGTGTCACAATTTGTGAACAAGCTGGAAATGTTCACAAAAATAGCTTTTCTGATATGATTGACAATATGCATTTAGTAGGGAATAATTTTGTTAATCTTTAGAAGAGTGATGCATATCAAATGCATATGTTTTAGAAAAATAGATATACATAAGAGATTATGGTGTACATTAATAAACCAAAATGGAATGTATGAATTGAAGAACAACGTCAATTTTCAACTAAGTCACTAGTCAGATTATCAGGCACCTCAAGCTTCATAATTGTGGTTGTATATTTACTTTGTCTGTATATTAAAAACATTATCCTAATTTTCTGACACCCATAACAAGTGTAAATAATGAAAATTTTGTAGACGCTGTAAAATATAAATGAAATTTAACATCCTGAAGTGAAATCAGGAATCTGATTTCCATTTCTTACACTGGCAAACTCCACATCAGAATTATCCCTACTTTTTCAGAAGAAAAAAATATTTAAAAAATTTACACAAATGGAAGCTTTCCATTTAAGAACTTTATCATTTGAAATCAGGAAAGGAGAAAAAGAGGAAAAAAAAAAAACCTTAAACTTTGAGTTCATGCATTTCTAATAAAACAGAAATCCACTGGATGAAACCCTACCAGGAAAGTCAATGACAAAGCTCCCACTGATTTTTGTGGGCCGAGTTTATCATCAACATATTTAAGTACTATATTACATATGGTGAACATCCTCAAAATAATTATTCCCTCTTCTTTCTCTCATATTTTGTATGCTTCCTATATAAATCCAAGATAACATTATTGACAATTGTATCTCAGAACAGATATTGCTAAAAGGAATTATTTGTTTGTTTGTCTGTTGTTTTTGTTTGTTTTTTTAATTATTATTATTTTTTGTCATTCTTTTGTTGTGCGTTTTTTTTTTAAAGGTTGACTTTCCAGAAACTGATTTGGACTTCATTAAACCCGAACCTCAAGAAAGAAGAGGTGATCTTGAAGAAGCAACCAAAGAGTGCCTGAAGCATATTACAAAACTTTCACAGAAACATTCTCTCTTGCTGTAAGTTGTTCACAGCTAGACCTGCTGATTCTTGGCTCTCTGTACCTATCCTATTGATCACAATTAAATGTATCTAGTTCTTTAAAACCAAAATTTTCCTTTGAAGCAGCCTCACTAAATTGATTTGAGAAGTAATGGCCAGGTAAGAGAACAGATCACAGAAAAGCCTAAACAAGCCCCTGGAGTTGGCAGTGTTTTGTACCAGTTTAGAAAAGGATTGTTTTTCCCATTCTGTTACTCCGTCTTTTTGTGTCTTTGAAACAAGAATCACAGAATCACAGCGTCTTAGGGGTTGGAAGGGACCTCGAAAGATATCTAGACCAACCCCCCTGCCAGAGCAGGGTCACCTAGAGTAGGTCACACAGGAACTTGTCCAGGCAGGCTTTGAATGTCTCCAGCAAAGGAGACTCCACAACCTCCCTGGGCTGAAACTGATTTGTCTTTCAGGTGATGCAGTAAATCTGCATCAGTATTAGCAAGAAAACCTGTGGGTTCTATGAAGATCAGCCTCCTTTAGAAATAATACGCTCAGACCTCAGCTGTAGTAGTTAAATGGCACATAATCAGTCAAACAATCTCTGTCAAGTTATAAGCAAGGAAAGAAGTATGGAAAGTTTAGCTTTTACAGAAGGTGGATAAAAACCAAGTGAAAAAAAGCAGACTGTAGATACTGAGGCAGTTTAGTGTGCTCAGCTAGATGTATTTTACACAATCAATTTGGGTTATGTTCTGTATAAAATATTTTTAGATATAATCAGAGTGCAATTAGTAACACAGGTGCTTACAGAGAGCCATTATTCCAATCACAGTTAACTGCATTAATTAATCCTCTATCAAAGGCCAAAAAGTGCATTCATTGTACAATAACCAAATAACTTAAAGCCAGTTCAGCCCTCTCAGTGTACTGTGATGCATCTGTTAACTTGACTTTTCTGTGCTGGTTTCTGTTGTTGGTTGTTTGAGGGTTTTTTTTAACAGATGTCTTAAAAGACAAGAGACAAAGTTGCTGGTGTATTTGATGTTTACTTCAACTTTCAGGAAGACAGGATGAAACTTTAAATTATTTTTATTAAACCTAGGATCTGGGATTTTGTTCTTTTTTATTTTTAAGCACAAATGTGAGGTTTGTATTTTATTGTGAATAGCCACTGGGCCCTGGCAAGTTGCCAGGAAAATTTTCACCTGAAAAAGATGCTTCAGAAGTGATTAGGGGAACTCCCAGCGAATACATCTGGCCTCTGTTCTTGGTAAAATGGTGGGCTCTTTAAGAAGGAATAAGATCAGTAAGCATTTATCCAAGTACAGAGTGATTTCCAAAGAAAGTGTGGCTTTTGTGATTAGAAACCCTCGCTCACCAAACTGTTGCTGTCCTGCAGTATTGGCAGTGAGTGCATGAACACTGGGGATTTGGTGGATGTTCAAAACTCTTTGCTGAGGTTCCACATCAGATTGTTGAAGAATTCAAGTTTCCACGGGTTTAGACAAAAACTGGTTAAAGGCACAAATTGGATGTTTAATTGTGCCTTTTCAGAATGAATAATCAGGGTCTTTCTGTGCTCATGGTTGGGACTTGTTTCATTCAGTGTCTTCACCAATGACATGCAGAAGGAAGTAGACAGGAAAATCTCCAGGTTTGCAAACGGCACTAAGCTCTGCCAGATTGTCAAACGTCGTGGCATGGAGGGGAGATCGAGAAGGACCTTACAAAAGTGGGCATAAACATGCTAGATGAGCTTCAGTGTGGATAAATTTAGGAGGATATAATTAAGGAAAAATTATCTAGGCATCTTTACAGAAAACTGAAATCAGAACTGGCAGTTACAACACTGGAAATAGATCTTGACATTACTGCTTGCCTTCCCTTGAGTTCATGTCTACAACAAACAGCAGCAGCCAAAAATGCCAACAAAGTATTGGGCATAGTCAGGAAGGGTGCAAAAAGGAAGCCAGTGCCATTTCCTTGCTGTCTAAAACCTTGACATGCTGTATTTTGACTATGCTGCATAGTTCTTGTCTTCACAATTTGAGAAGGACACAGTAGATCTGCAAAATGTACAGAGAAGGGCAACCAAAATGATTAAAGGGATTAAGCAGCTGCTTAACCAAGAGAAGCAAAAAGGCTGTGACTCCTTAGTTTGGAGAGAACACTAGAGGATGTGTGTACGCAAGATTAATTTTTATAAAATCATGATGAATTGTGATAAGAATGGTTACTTGCAGTTGGATGAATAGTGGATCAGGTCTAAAAAAGTGTGGTGATGCTGCATGCTTTGCTAGTCTGTCCACGGGAGAGAAACTTGCAAGTGAGAATGAGTGCCAGGGGACAGAAATTTGCATTTGCTAGCTTCGCTGTTCTTTCCTCTGTTTCCCTTTTGTCTTGTTCTGCTTTAGCACTGAACATGGGAAACAAAAACAGATCAGAAGCATTTGAACTTATTTTTGCCATTCTCTCCACAAAAAACCTAATTATTAAGACCAACTAATGAAGTTTTCACAGAAGCAGTTTCCTTCATGTAGCTAAAGGGATTAATGAAAACTTTTAAACTAGACAGTACTGGATTATTTAGGCTTTAAGATATTTATTTTTATTTCTGTTGAGCAGAAGGCTATGTATTTTTAATGCAGCTGTTACACGGAGGGAAATTTAAATACAACTCTACCTAAAAACAAAACAATCCAACAAAAAACAAACAAACAAAAAAACCACCAACAACAACCAAAAAAACCCAACAAAAAACAAACAACAAAAAATCAACTGCATTTTTATCAGTAAAGATAGTTTATTAGCATCTTATCTCTATTGAGCCAAATAAATGTCCAGATAAGCATAACAGTCTTCAGATGCTATGTCATACTTCGTCACCTATCTTAAATGTCTTGTTATATGTGTAGGTAAATTCTTGTTACAACTAAGAAACTTCAAATCAAAACCTGAAAAACCTCTGCCTAACCTTTAATTTAATTTCTGATCTTTAAAACATGGAAAGATAAAATGGCATTTCCTCTGGAGTGAAGTCAGAGAAAGAAATCTGTTACTTAAAAAACCTGATACAAGGAATGATTTCTTATCTGGCTTTGTAAGCTCAGTAGAGGGTTTAGCTGCTTTAATCTGAACAACAGTTTTTCTAGTTTGGAGGATGCTGTTTGAAAGCTTAAATGTCTGTTTAAAGTCAGCATATAAAAGGAGTCCTTTAGCTGAACTGTCCTGCAGAATGCCCTCTGAATACATAAGAAAACCAGGCAATAAAGTCTTAGGCCTACTTTTATCTGTTTTTCTGTGTGTGACTTAGTCACACAAATACAAAGAAATCTATCTATTGTCACAATAGACATGCTGTGAATTCTGAAGCTGTTTCTTGAAATTGTTACCATAATGGTACTTGTTAAAAAAAAATTATTACTAAAAGCCATGACAGAATTTGTATCACAGTTAGATTAATCTTCTGCATACTTTTATGAGCTTATTTTCCTAAAGGGAAGAAATAAACATGTACTTTTGTGACAGTAAAACACATGTCCATCTTTGTACCATCACTCTGTCACTCAGTGCTTGACAATTCAAAATTGCAAAGAAGAAAGTTTCTCCAGTGTATATGGAGGCAAAGGGACTCATTGCTATGGCTTGTGAAAGAGCAGGGCTATTATAGTTTTTTTGGCTTAGAATGTCCCAAAACATTGCAAGTAGAAGGAAAAAGACCTTGTCAGGAATGCAAACACTTGATTTTGAGCCCTGCTTATGAATCTGGATAATGAAATGCTTGACTGGAACTGATCTCTTTATTTACTGCCTTATACAAGGTTTCTCACACCTTCCTCTGAAATATCCAGGTCCTCTTAAAGGCAGTTAAATTATGTTAAGTAGATGGATCACCAATCTGGCCAAGTATGACCAAGAAAACCAGTGTTCCTCTTTGTTTCAGTAATGGTTTGTGTGGAGATCAGTTTACACTCTCAAAAGCTTGCTTTTGAAGGCCGTGGTATAAAATTAAGGAGACTGACTGAGTTTGTCTCTCATGGGGATTTACTCTTTCTGTTTTCAGATGGTACCAAAACTTTGGATTTAATATTCATGAGGCAAAGACCTCTGAATTATTCATGTCTTAGAGCACATATAGCAAAAATTATTTTGAGGTATTTCTCACTGTGGTGAAATATTGTGTGATAACAGACCCTTATGTCAGTTAGATATCTAATATCTCTATGAGGATTTTGCTATTGCATCCTTTTTTCGTGTACATTGAAGTGTGGCATGCTAAGCCTTGTGAAAAGACATAGAAATTGCTGGGAGTTTTCCTTCCCTTTTCCAAACTTGTACCAGTGCTAGGGAAAATCACACTGTGTGCATGCACATGCACTCATGTTCTTATGTATATTGTATGCATGTGCCTAAATTCTGTTTAGATACACTAAAAATAGGCACACTTTCATTAGGCAATGAAAGCAAGGACATGAATGTAAGCTATGGCTAGCAGTGTTGCGTACCTGGTGGTTACATTGGTTAGTTAGAGATGATGTGCAGCAGATGAATGTAACAGTAATTTATCCCATAATAACTGCACCTTCTTTGTCTCTGTCACAAAAACACAGTAAAAACAAACACTACCAACAACAGAGATGATGGAGAAGAAAAATGAGAGTGCTTGAGAAGGGAAATAACCATATATGTGTACCTTTTGACACTTCATTTTTATATGACCCAAGGCTGACAGATCCAGAGTATAAGCATCACTTTCTTATAAAAGCTGGTCTGCAGAAAATTATAGCCTACCTGAAGGAAAACACAGACACAGCCAAAAAGCAGTGTACTGTATTACTTGGCTTCTCTGAATGATAGAGTTTGTTGCCACACAAAGCTCCAGGTGGTTTTAATTTCCAACTGAATTTCTAATCTTCTCTTCCAGACTCTCAGAACAGCAGAAAAGAATCTTATGGTTTTATCGTTACTATTGCAATAATCAAAATTGCTCCCTTCCTCTGATACTGGGCAGTGCACCCAGCTGGGATCGAACGACTATATCTGAAATGTATGCCATGTTGAGGACATGGAGATTTTCTAACCCTCTGGAGGCATTTGGGCTTCTGACTTTCAGGTAAGGAAAAATTAACCAAGTAGTAAAATAACAATAAAAGAATGATGATGTGCTGATTAGTTCAGCACTTCAGTTTGCTCAGCACAATACCATGCTTTGTTGGTTCACTGACTGTGCTTTCAGTTCGGTCCCAGTGTCAAAGCGAAGATATAGTTGCAACACTTGTAATGATCTTGAGTTCAACATGCCAGCCTTGCGTTTGTGGCTAAGAGGTTTTTCTGTTTCTTAAGATAATAAAAAGAGTGTTTCATTCACTGTAGCAGATTTGATCAGTTTCTAGTAACTTGATCATTCATATACTTACCACTTATGTAATACTCCGTATCTTCAAACTACTGTACTGAGATTAAGTGACTAATGGGAGAAATATGCCTCTAGATTATGATACCATGTAAATATGTACAGTCCCACCTATAGCCCATCTTTCTGAATTAGAATGAAACTTTGAAGTTATTTTCTCACATTTTTAATACATTCTGTTGTGATGCCTTATGTTCCACTCCTACTTCTTACCCTGGGAGCAGATTGTTTGTTGGAAGGCTTTCTTGATGTTGGAGATAGTCTTACTTATGATGTAATTGCAGATGTCAGGGGACAGAATCTGTGTCAGCAGTTGCATTTCCTCTGAAATCTTGGAAGGTATTTTTCATTAAGTGATCTACCTGTGAAAACATTAAACATGCGGATGAAGCGGTTGAGCAAATTCAGTTTATCAAGCCCCTGCTTGCCTGGATAAGCAGAAGTGGCACCAGCATTGCAATCCCACTTAAATGCTTGAAAGAATATCTCTGCTAGAACCTTTACTTGAGAAAAGACCTTCTAGAATCAAGTCCATATTATTACAAATAGTTATGTAATAATATAAAACCTACTATCAACTGTTATTTTCCTCTGTATGCGATTTCCTAAGAATACCTGTGTCTCAGGTTTATATCAAAACTATTTGCAGTTTCACATGTTTGCATACATGTATTTTTTACGTTTGGTGGCAATGATGGAAGCAAAGATCCTGAAGGGTCAGATCTGGTATCATAGTATTGTTATCCTTTTTACTGTTATTAAATTATTAGAATCTGATTTATAAAAGAACCAGGTAGAACGTATATGAGCAGTGTGTTGTGTTCCACACCCCAAGAGTACCAAGAGATTTAGAGATCATTAGTCAGAGCATGCCAGGCTTTCAGACCAGAATTTTTGTAAAATTTTGTTTCTCTGTATGGGTGGCATTTCTGCAAATGAAGAGCTTGATTGATCTTTGAAGATGTAGCTCTAGATCAGGGTGTGGTGCAGACTATCAGTCTTGTCAGGTGTTTCACAGGATAGTTAATATGACTCAGCCTGTCACAGAGCTTCCCAGCAGGTAGTGGATGCACTGTACACACTGTTCGTTCCAACTACCACAAAGATTGCTGGCAGGAAAAGACAGGAAGATGTCATCACTGCTTCTCTCCTGGTGCCACAGTTGGGAGTGGCTGGCACCTGCAGTGGTGCCAAAGAACAAGTGCTTCTGATCAGGATCTTAGCTGGTTTGTCCCTTTAGTTTTTTTCTCACAAAAGATAAAATCAGTCTTCTTTTTCTTTTTCTTTTTCTTTTTCTTTTTCTTTTTCTTTTTCTTTTTCTTTTTCTTTTTCTTTTTCTTTTTCTTTTTCTTTTTCTTTTTCTTTTTCTTTTTCTTTTTCTTTTTCTTTTTCTTTTTCTTTTTCTTTTTCTTTTTTTTTCTTTTTCTTTTTCTTTTTCCTTTTCCTTTTCTTTTTCTTTTTCTTTTTCTTTTTCTTTTCCTTTTCCTTTTCCTTTTCCTTTTCCTTTTTTCTTTATGGTAGCACTACAGAAAGAAGTTCTGGATCACAGTACAAATTCTCTAAAAACAAAATCCACAATATTTTGTAGGTACATGAAAAAGTGGGAAGGTAATCTTCAGAAACAGAAGGTTTACATTTCCTTAAAGATGTCTAGTTTCTGAGATGTCTAGGTCGCATGATTTAACTGCTGAGAAAAAAGTTTATGCTAATGGGGAGCACAGATTGAAGAACGGGAGTACTTTCCATTTATATACATTATTTTCTGAGGTTTCCTCTTGTGGTCCTTATCTTTTTCAGATTTCAATAATTTTCAAAAGTAGCACTGGATAGAGTCCAGCTTTCCTTCACTGACTTTGGATTGTAGGCTCCATAACTGAGCTATTCTTGAAGGGTCATTCAACTCTGTCCTGTATTATGTTTGATGCTGACAATTCATCATCTCAGTTCCTCACTTCTATCGTCCACGAAACACCTCTCTTATTTCTTGTGATTACCGAGACAGCTGAAAGGTCCATGTTAATTCAAAACGTAAGCATAGTACAGAAGAAAACATCTTCTTATATTAATTTCTATTTTAAGGACTTGTGTTACCATCACTATTAAATCATAGGTAAGTAAAACTAATTAGGATTAATCTTTGTCTACATGTACCGTTAGTGTAATGCAAGGATACAGGAGTAGATGTACTAAATCAGACCAAAAATCAGTTTCATGCATGCTGTCTCCAATGGTCACCAAAAGTCTAGGCAAGACAATAAGAGTGGACCAAACGTAATGGTACTGTGCTAGTCTCCCAGCTTCCCATAATCTGCAGGTCAGATATTTCCCAAGACAGAACATTTTGGTTTAAGAGCCCTCTCACATTTTTCTCCTATGATTTTTTTTCCAAATAAAAATTAATTCCACATAAACATCTAGCTTTCAGAATATCCTGTAGCAAGCAGATCCAGAGTTCAGCTCTATTTTCTGTGTACCGCAATTAACCGCATTGTTTAGAAGTACTGTAAAAGAGACCAAGAGTTTCCAGTCACTCCACATTTTGGATGCTTCCTTTGCTGGAACTTCAGTTTGCAGTGTCACTCTGTTCTCTTTAAGAGAACCTGAATTCCTCCTGCAGGCATGTGCTTACTCTTTCTGTAGTTTAGAGAGGGTTCTCAAAATCGCTAGTCACTTTGGCAAGCCTTGGGCTGAGGAGTTTAAATCGTCCTTCTCATGGCGAAAAAGCAGCACTTGTCTTGGTAATTAAGCTCAAGTTCTCTTTTGCAAGGATGAAAAAGTGAAAATGCTACTTCATTGCCTGAGTTAGAAGGCAGCATCCCAGAGCTTAGGGAGGGGTATCATGGTCCATCAGATCAAGCCCTGTTATTACTCACCTGAGTTAAAATGCTCATTGCAACTTTCTTAAACATCTGAATTGTTTTGTTTACAACACAGTTAAATGTACCATTTAATAGATAATTCTTGTTCTTTGAGCACGTCTCTCCTGCTTATGCTCTTCCACTTTGCAGGCACATCTCAAGGCAGCCAAATGATAACATACTTATTTATGCCATGGAAATTAAGAACTTCCAGAAATTGGAAACACAATCATGGTACACTTCGCAGATAAATTCAGGAGCAACCTTGTATCCAGTACTTGCAGCAAGTTCATTGATTCTTAAAGCCCCAGAAGCCAACACTTAAAAA
Source organism: Apus apus (assembly GCF_020740795.1). Lineage (NCBI taxonomy): Eukaryota > Metazoa > Chordata > Aves > Apodiformes > Apodidae > Apus > Apus apus. The sequence goes on along the minus strand of NC_067282.1, from coordinate 138,370,327 downwards.
AACAGTTTGAAAAATAATGAATATTTCTTTAATCAATAAAGACAGGATGCAGAGGGTTGCAGGGGGAAGTGAAGAATAAGATTTTATACTCTTAGTTTTACCTCTAATTTCAGGGAAGGGTGATTATAAGCCATTGCCTGAAAAATAAGTTTTTCCCTAAGGCAGAAGATAGAGAGCTCATCCCTCCTACTCAGCACTGCTTATTGGCACCCTGTGCATTTTACCATTGACTTCAGTTATTGAGTTTGGCGAAAAGCCAAGCTTTAGTGGAGTTAGAGTTTTTATAACTATATCTATTTTGCATGGCACACGAGCCAGGGAAATGACACCAGTACACTTGTTTAGTCAGAGAATTTTCTGGATGACAGGAAGAAGCAAAAGGCAGTGTTAGAAATGCCATAATTTATGATGTGTTGCTTACATACCAATGTTTTGTGTATGTATACCACAGCCACACAATTTCTTTTTCATGTTATTTTGCTATTCAAAGTACTGAATATGAAAGCCAAAACATATTCATTAATGCAAACAGCAGAAGGTTTGCTCCAGCCTTGTTTTTCAGGAACATGTAGAGTACACTTGCAGCCCGCTGAGGTATCATGGCTAGGAATCAGGAAATAGAGCTAGAATAATGAAAGAGCCACTAAAGAAAGGTATGTCATTTGCAGGTATTGTGCATGGCTGTTACTATTCTGAAGAGAGAACTTTTATCAGTAGACCCTGGAGATTAAGAAATAACCTCCCTTGTAGGCTTAACAATCTTTCCTAGAAACTTTCAGCTAAATTCTAGCTCTGCCAGGGCAAGTGCATAGGAAAGGATATTCCTTTAAAACCATGTGCTGATTCAGAGGATTTTGAGATCAGACATTAAGCTGTCAGAGAGGTTTTATAGTACCTTAGTTAATCCCCTGTAAGGAGTAGGCAGAGTAGGGGAAGATATGACTCCTCTTACCTCTCCTTGACCAGAAAAGATGCCGTTTTGTTTATAACATCTGCCAACCCATGACTGTCACAACATTGTTGATTTTGACATGTAGCAGAATATATATTGAGTTTCAGAGTTTAGGATATATATCAATATATGTAAAACTCACTTTCTGACCAGTAGTTATAATAAAATGTGATAGCCTGAAGCCAGATTTTTTTTCTTACACCTTTGAAAGCCAAGTTGGTTTAGATGTGTTGAATCGGACTGTCATTTCTTTAAAAAAAGCAGAATTTGAGCTGTTCCTGAGTGTCCACAATGGAATGCCCCATAGAGTTTTTTATCAAACAGATACAGCTAGAGCATATCTTGGCCTGTTTGCATCGTACTTGGTTTAAAAGGCTGTAGTTCTGTATCAATGTGGAGAACAAACACAGGCTTATGCAAAGAAATACGATAAGAATAAGGCAACAGTCTACAATTAATTTGAGACTTGATGTACAGAAGGCATTACTGATAAAATTTTTAAACTGCTTTGTAGTAATGTGCATGAAATTTAGTGGTAACTTATGGGAAGATGTATGCATTGTTTGGAATAGACAACTGTTCACTTTAAGCATCATAGTGCTTTTTCACTGCCTTTAATAATTTTTAATTTTCTTGACAATAAGTGTGAATGTACTATAACAGACAGCTATAAGACAATTAACAACAGATAACTACGTAGGACAGGGCATGCTTTTCTGTACATAAATGTACAATCTAATCAGGAGGCTAAATCTGTAAATAATCAAGTTCTCCATGTTTTTTTTCTTTTGTTTTAATGTAATAGAGAACAAAATTTGTCCTTGGGGTAGGAAGAACCTTCTAGATCATACAGGTTTCAAATAGAAAATTGCTTTTTATTAACTTCTTCCTAACTTACTCTCTCCTAGGATATGGCTCATTATATCACCATATGTCTCTATGACATCTTAAACTTATTAATAGTTGTTTTAGTCAGAATTTCTTGCAGAAAATGTATGCAAGCCTTATTTAAAGCATATTTTCTCTGAGTAAATTCTGCAGATCCATCTGCGAATCGATTGGCCAAAGCAATAGCTAGTGTGATCATGAGCTTTGCAGTGGCAGGGGTGATGGGAAGGGTTTTGCATGTCTTAGCACAATGAGAGAATATTTACTCTTTTTCCACTGAAAATTTTTAAAATTTAGTGTCCTTTTTACTGATGCTATTTATCTTTCTGTACTATCTTGTAGTCCTTGCTATTTTCTAATCTTCTTACACTTACACAGTGTTTTCTTTACAAGCCCTCAGAGGAATCAAAAAAATCACCAACAGAAAGCAAATAGCCCTGCCAATGTTATCTGAGTGCTAGAACGAAAAGAATTTCTTAATTATATTTTTTTAAGTTTCTTCTCTCTTCCTGTATAATTACTTTTAGAATAATTAAATTGCCATCCAAAACTAATCTCTCTATTCTTTTAAACTGTTCTTCCATACTTTCTCTTCTGGCCCAGTTGCACTTGTCAGTGATGTAGTATCCTTTACTACTTAAGTGGTTTTTTTATTTTGAATCGGTATCTTCATTCCAATAGGTTTACTAGCTCAGCCTTCCTTGTTTCTCCCAGAGTTAATAACATGTGTTTTGTGGCACCAGTATCTTTCTTTTCTTTTTTTTTTTTTTGAAAATGCAACAGATCTTAAAATGAGAAGGGAATTTCAGAAATGTGCAGCATATTACAAGCTTCTGCCTTAAAAAATGGCTCATGAAAGGCCACTCTCTTTTCTACAGAGATCCTCACATGCTAGAAAATGTAGAGAACTGTACAGTTCCATTTACCTGACAAATATCTTCCTGCAAAGGGCTACTTGAGACAGAGCAATAAAATTAGAGCAATAAAACTGTTAAAAATGAAGTGCACATCTATTTCTCATTTACAGTCAAGTCACCACTGGCAAGTGCTGAATCTCAAGAGAATTCCACAAATCCACAGAATGCTCCAACAGCACTTAGTTTGCTGTTTGCATCTGGTTTAGCTGAAAGGTACAGCTAGACAAATATCTCCCTACTGGCCATCTATATGAAAATCAAAAACTTATAGTTGTTCTTACTTCTAAAGCAAATTGTAATTTATGTTTTTCCAGCTCAAAATTCAAGTTTTACAAAAACCGTCTTCAATTCTCAAGGGAGACTCAAGCTGCTTAGACAGAAGTTATAAAATGGGTGGCTGTCAATCATTGGCATCATGCAAAGGGAGTCTTGAGTTAAACATCAAAGGAAATCAATTTCATAACTCTAAGGAGAATCCAGGTTGCAAAACAAGCTGTGAAGGGGAAATCTGAAGTCCTGAGGAGTATCACCTGTTGCTAAAGACTAGACTCAATAACTATCATTTAGGTATTGTTATTTTTTTCAGTAGTGAGCATGTAAGCCTGGAACAAACTTATAAGAAGTCATAATCTCTGTTGTGGAGTACTGTCCTGGTTTGAGCCAACATTAAACCTTGGCAATTACTCATTACACAAAAAGAGGACAAATAAAATCAACCGAAAGAAGAAAGCTATAACATGTTACAATTCAATCAGGTGAATGAATGAGGAACAGCATAGTTCTATTCACTTATTTATTGACCAAAAGGTTGTCTGTCTGGGAAAAATGATATAACTAGAGGTAATTGGAAACCTGGATGAAAATTACCATTTTGAAACTATGCAAAGAAAGAGTCATACAAGCATTGTTAAATTAGCTAAATAGCTAAATTTTCAGAGATATTGGTAGCAAGGATAAAACAACTAGGGGATATGAATGCCTGAATCTCCTGCTACTCTGAAGCCATAATCAGAAGCCACATATCAGGAACCTGATAATCTGTGGTTCAGATCCTTTGCAAAATTCATCTGATATAGATGAGCTATGGAACAGATATGCTCCTCTTTCTTAGGAGAGTACCCTTAAAGATTGGAATATTTAATTTGCCGTGATACAGCAATCACACTTCTCTGCTTCCAGAGTTTTCAGTACGTGTAAATAATTGCATATTTACTGTAGCAAACCCTGGAAATCAGCTGTCCCCTAATCTCCAAACTATGAAGTTGTTAAGTTCTTAAGCCTAAAGTGATTTCTCTTGCATTGAGTTTCAGAGCCAAAAAATCAACTGATTGTGTCCTTTAATCAAAACTGGTTCATGGATGGAACACTCAAAAATTTGCAGGATTATTCACTGCAAAAACCCCTCTAGCCGTAATTAATTACTGGACTACAAGATGGTATAGTTTCCAGGCATGTGAAGGGTAGGATTTTTTATTCAGATCTGTTTCTAGGCTGTATCCTGTTACTGGTTTTTAGCAAATAAACTGATGTATGTAAGCATGAATAGCGTAAGCACCATATAATAAGAACAGTGTGATACTAATTTAGTTCATAAGTATTTGCTGTAGTTCTGATGTTTCTGAGGATCTTAAATGTTTTCTCAAATACAAATGTAAGGGATAAAACAAATACAACTAATTATTTTTTCTATTGTATCTGTCGCCCTGAATAACATTCAACAGAGAAATGGGGCTTAACAAATTGTCATATACTTAAAGGAATGTGTTAACTGCTCAATCTTTCAAAAATATTCCTTTTCAAAGATGACCTCGAGATTTACAAACTGAAGGATCAGTTTAGTAACCAGGACCAACAAATAACAGGATCTCATTCAAGAGGAGTGACAGCAGCTATGTTACCTGAAACAAACAAAGCTGTAGATTTTTCATCACAGTGCCTATGCACTTGAGGTCATCATTATTGTAATCACATCTTCTGCAGATACTTTTGCTAACTTAGATATAGCCACACATTTGACTTAGAGTAAATTAATTCTAAGCAAATTAAAATGTTAGCCTTTGAATTTTCTGGAAAAGTTGGCATTAAAATACTTCTGATGTTCTTTGTTTAGCTGGAAAAAATGTAATAGTTTCTCTCGTCATAGCGTTGCATATATTTAGATGCTGGCTGCTAGTAAGGACAAGCAGTAACTAGGTAATGTTCTTCTGCTTGCCTTACTGCCTATATAGAGTGTAGTTCACTATTCAGTTACCTGTTGAACTAGGAGTGAAGGAAAAGACTAATTTCTACATTATCTGCACATGCTTGGCACTCAGGCCTTTGGGGCAAATGCATAATTAGAGGACAGGATGATAGGAAAGAGATTAATTTTTTTTTTAGCGTGCAGTCCTCCTTGAAATGCATTTTGTCCTAAATAGCCATGTGAATTTGAAAGTAATGACCTCAGATTCCTAGTATGTTGCATATAATAAATAAATAACACTCCTTGCAAAATTGGCTGATTTGGGGCTATCATGATAAACTATTTATAATCTGTCCTCATTAAGGTCATCTCAGCATTATACAGTTATAAACTGTATTAAAAACATCGTCAAATATGTACCATAACGGATAGAATAATAAAATCAGACCTGAGCCATAGTGTTAACAGAAGGTTTGAAAGTGCTACAGGTGGCAGCTGATTGTAGCACAGAAGCCAGGCCTTTCAAGTAGATCCAACTGTTAGACTTTTTTTATATTATTTTTTTTTCCCAAAAATTATCCACATTTTCATTTGATATCCTGTAGTTAATACAGTGATCAAATTGTTCATATCGTTTTCCTTCAGCTGGTTTTATTGAACTTAAAGGCTCAGGCTTAAAGCTGGAAGTGTCATTATACTTTTGAGCACTTTCCTGTACCATTTCTTCTCTTTCTCCCTCGATAGCAATGAGCAGTCATTGGTGCAAATGTGGTAGTGTCTCCCATGTTGAACATCTGATTTATTTTTCTAGTGGGTACATTGTTGGTAAAAGGTGCTGGATGGAAAGCTAGGAAAAGAGCAGTCTGATTTTGTGATGAGCTCATAAAGCAGTAATACCAGTGGCCTTGTGACACCTTCTAATGTACATGATGGTTCCGATTTCAAAGGACTTACTCCAGGGCAAATTGAAACGATAATCTGTTTCCTTTACTCATCATTTTTATATATTCCTAGACTGCCAAATGAGAGATTTTCAAGAGAGTCTGATAGTCATATTGATTCAGAGGGGAGCAATTCACTGCTTTTTGTGGGGCAGGTATTTGCCCTCAGAGAACTGGATCAAAGCCCAGCAGCTCTTTTGAACAACTAGATATTGACTGTGATGCTGTTTGAAGACATTTTTGCCCCTTTGGCAGAGATGACCACTCTTGCACGTCTGGTAACTGAAAGGTCATGTGAACATTTCCAGTTTGCTTAAGGAAAAGACAGAAGAGTATCTTGGCAAGGCAGTGGACAAGCTTCAAGTACCGACAGACAGTTAAGGGTGACACAACGTAGGAGAGGTTGAGCATTTCTGTTCCTTTCCCTGTGAAAGCAGGACAGTCACAGAACAGCTAACTGAACCGAACAAGGCAACTTCTGTGTACTTTAATTTCTCCATGCATCACAGTTAATGTCACAAATGCAACACATGAAAAAGTGGAAATTACTTTTGTATTTTATTTTTTCAAAATAAATCCTTAATGGATTATTTTTCAGCTTTCAAGTATTAAAAGAAACACTGTATTCTTTATGTTTCTTTCTCTGAAAAGAGACAAAATGTTCTGTTAAGAGTCAGTTTTGATCTGTATGGTTATACTAAAACAAAATCAGCTATATTATCCAGCCTTCTTTCTCTGTTTTATCATTGCTACTACAACATCTTTTCATCTTCTATCATTTCTACAGTTAGATCTCCATCAAAAAACTGTATTAGGCTACAGCCACTGTGGTTTCAACCAGACTTTGTTGAGAATACAGCTTATTCTGAATACTCAAACATTTTCTCATCAGAAACAGCCATTTCACTGACTTGGAGCTTTTCTGGGGCAAAGTGTTGGGTTTTTAACTCCATTTTCTTTTAAACTCAAAAGAAAACATGTTTTCCATTACAAAATTACTTCTCTTTAAAAAAACATATTTGCTGTAATCTGGTATGAACCAAAAGAGCTGACATTGGATTGCATTGTCTGAAATGAACCTTTTTTATGGGGGAAATTTCAAGCTTTTGTGTTGTTGCTCAGAACAAAAGAAGTCTTCAAGTGATGTTAAAGGTCCCATGGTATGGAAGTTTCCTATCTCAAGAAAGTAGGAGCAGCAAGAGAAGATCCATAATTTGCTTCATATTTCAGTACTTATTAAGGAAATTACAGCATATGATAACTCAAATAAATAATTAAAAAAAAAAGGTATTTGAATATCGGGGTGGGTTTTGTTCCCTGTATGAACCTGTCCCTGTATGTACACTGTAACATTCAATCCAGTTATCTGCTATGTGTTTCTTGACTCCTCTTACAGTAGAGCAAATTAATTTTTTTTCCTATTCCAATTTGAGAGAAAACCTGTTTTTCTAACGTTTTGTATCAGTGAGAGCTCAGGGGAGTTGCAGTGGTTCAGTAGCTCTTAATGATATCTATTTGTTTTGCTCTAGCTTTCCAGATCAAGACATTCGCAGAGCAGCAGTCCAACAAATAGAAAATCTGTCAAATGATGAATTGTTAGCATACCTCCCACAGCTGGTTCAGGTAAGGAAGGTATTGATAGCCAAGGAAGTCTTCTGTCCAGATAATTAATTTCATTACATACTTTTTATTCTTTCAGTTTGATTGATAAATTGTAAGAGGAATAAATAGCAAAAGCTTGTCAGGAGATGCAATGATTGAATTAACATCAGGGCTGAGCTGTAGACCATTTCTCACTCGAGATAATGTAGGTGTTTGGCATGCTGATTGAACTTTTCTGTATACTACAAGAAGGTATTTTCAAGTTAAAAAGAAAAATTAAAAAATCACATGAATAAGATAAATTCTGCTATGACCACTAAACCAGAGGCTGGCGGTCAAGGAAGCAGGTGTTGCAAGAGTTTTTTAAATAGAACATAATGGCGATAATCATTGTAAGCACAGAGTAACCAGGGCAGTTTGGGTGTAGAATTGTCTCTTTGTAGTTGTACATTGCATTTCACTGAAAATTAATGTTTTAAAAGTTACGGGCCCACTGCTTCCAAATAAATGACTTTGTGGTTGAGTAGGTCCAGTGTTGCAGTTAAGGTAGAACCAGCCACTTTGAAAACTTTATCCCATTACTTTTTAATACCATGCACATAGATTACATACAATTCAACATTTTAGAATTCCGCAGGGTATTTTAAAATATATATTTATATAGATACATACACATATGCACACATAACTATATAGGTATGTATGTATAAATGTATAAATATGTTTATGGAATCTGCTACTGGGAAGCAGTGGAACCTGCACAGCTTTACAGCATTCATAGTCACACAAAAGTACACTTATGTGATCTTTTCACCTTCTACAGCTTCTGTTTCACAAATAGTATTTTTTTTCAAAATCAGATAATCAGATAAAAATTTAGGAGGGAAGAAAACTGCATATTTACATATCTGTTAATACAGCCAGAATCAGGATGATATCTGCCTGTCTTATAGAAGGTGACAGATGCTTGTGTCCTGAAGATTCTTTGCTCACTGAATTGCTAAGGCATTCTCAATGTGTTGGATTGCTTCATTCAAACTAAGCACTGGATCCTTTCTCATTAATTTTGTTACAAAGGAAAGACAACAAAGCCAATTTACAAATGATTCTTCCTATTCATTTACCTGTTCAGGTGCTCAAGTTTGAGTGGAGCCTTGAAAGCCCTCTAGTGAAACTCCTGCTGAATCGTTCTCTTCAGAGCATCCAAGTGGCCCATCAACTTTACTGGTAAGATCATTTGCCATTACTACCATAGTTGTTTTCTGTTAGAGTGAACTTTATCCATTATTCTGTTGGTGACAAACTCTCTTTTTGTTTAAAATCAAGAGAAAAGCTAGTTTTTTGCTCTCTCTTTATTCTCCCTTTTGTACTGGGTATGGGTAAATTATATAAAAGACCTACTTATCACTGTCTTCATAGTGCATTTCACAGGAGTGATGGAAGTTCTGTTCACTTAAGACATCATTTGTTTATTTCTGCATTTTCTGGTTTGAACCAAAAATAGTCTTCCTCAAAAATTGCAAGCTCCAAGCATCATTAGCTTACTTTTAGAGGATCCTGCTTTTGTGACTTTTCTTTGCTCTCCTGAAGTTGTCAGACTTGCCAAGTGTGTCAAAATGTATCTCTTAACCCTTTGTATATCAGTCTGACTTGTGATGGTAGTTTCCAATAGTTCTATTTCATGAAGATGTATGAGTCCTTACAGTAACTGCCATTCAACATCTACCTCTAAAATACAAGACCTCTGTAGTTGTATTGCAACATGTTATTCTGTTTGCTGTGCTGTTACTTCAAGGCTCTCTGAATAGGAATGTGGCTTTCTTGCTGTCTAAACAACTGCCCTGTGGTCTGAAAGTCTGTTATGGGCTTTGGTTTTTGGTTGGTTGGTTGTTTTTTTTTCCTATTTAATAATGATGGATGAACTGAGCCTTCATTTACAGTTCAGCTGGTTCAGACCCCTTAAAGCAAAACCTCCCTGTGAAAGAAGGACAACAACTTGAAGTGTAATCGTTTGGTTGATGAAGTGTGAGGTCGGAAAGAGCATAGATCATACTTTCATACCTCCATGGTCTCTGGAAGTGCGAGTGGAGATAAAAAAAAACAACACACATTTAGCAAGTCATTTTTCTGACAGCACCTGAAATATTCCTGAGCAGATTCTTACTCTCTTGTATTAAGCTTGGTTATACTGGATATAAAATGTCCAGTTAAATGTGCCCAGAGAGTTGGTAGTTGTTCGTTACAATTAGAAATTATTCCTAGAGTTCAATGGATAGTGGGAACGTCATCAGTTTGCCTGTGTTCTCTTTAACTCATCTCTTCTTCCCAGAAGAAAAATGACTAAGTATCTGAGGTCTTATTTCTCTTTGTTTTGCCATGTAGACCTGTGTAGATCCCCATTTTTATCCTGAATTTTGCTCAAGCTGTCTAATATTATAATCTTGGGTAATATATAATAGATATTCTATCCTGACTTGTTGATATCCTGTGGCACAATTTAATGTGGCAAAATACTTCCGTTTTATATATAGCTTAATATATAGCATAACTGTACATCAAATAGGGTACTTCTCAATGCTCACTGTATTCTCTGCCTTTCAGCTGGTAGTAGCCCTGTTCGTGTAATCCAACCATGGATTGCTTTTCAAGCAAAAATACTTAACACTCAGTAGCTGATGTTATCTCCACTAGCAATTGGAGATAACATCAGCTGCTGAGTGTTAAGTATTTTTTTTATCATCTTCTGCTTTGGTTGCAGATGGAACAGGTTACTAAGTTACACATGATTGTGGACACTTCCCATAGATTAAATCTTGAAATCAACATGCTTTTCTATGTATGCATATGTCAATATGTGTATGTATAGAAATAATATATATACACATATATTTTTAGAAATAATAAAACAAAATTACCTTTTTTTTTTTCTTCTTCTTCTATATAATACAGAAAAGTATTTTCTCTAGTTAACATTCCTCATTATTGGCTTCCAGTATTGTCTTACTGAGTCACAAGACAGAAATGGATGTGACTTTGTGAGCATTAGGATCTTGGCAGCATAACAAGAGAGTACATTGCCAGCTAACATTTAGCATCTGCTAACTTTCCTTGTAAACCTGGCAATCCTAAGACTATATGGTCAGGGCTTCCTTAGCCAAAAAAACAGATAATATCAGGAGGGAAACACTGTAATAATGGATCAGATGTTGTATATTTGAGTTATTTTCCATCGAACAGCCTGTCAATAGGCTGCAACAGATTACTTGTTTCTGCGAACACATGCACCTAATGGCAGTGTCTTAGGATATGGCAAAACCTGGGAGAGTGGAGAACCATGAGCAAGTATAGCAGACAAGTAACAGCAGCCACCTCTGTGGTAGTCATCCTTGGAAGGACAGTGGTACAGTGGACCTACGTACACATAAGTGAGTGGTCATTAATTTTAGGTGGGGAGGTGGTTTCGCATTATAAACTTGCTGGCTGCTTTCAGTTTCAAAAGTTGTTACATTTTCAAGTCTGTCTAAACTTGTGTGTATAAGATGTATGTTTAGCTGCACAAAGTGATTGCGCAAGCATCCAATAGTCCCATTCAATTCAGTGGAAGGAGCTGGGGTACCTCTTTTATTTAGGCTTTTTGTTCAAATGTTTCAATCTAAACTGAGAACTTAAATATGGCACACAGCTTGCATTCATCACATTACACTTTTTCCTTTGCTTACTCTGCTGCACCCTGTTACTCAGTATAAAACTGTTTTCTGCCTAACATTTCAATGTATTTAGTTATTCATATTCCTCTCCAGTATTTTAAAAGGCAGTTTCCCAAGTCATAAATGCTTTTAATATATATCAATAATTTCATAGTTTTTATTAATAAAGCCTTAATTAATTAATATTTTCCTTCATAAAAGTAATGCCAGTCCCTACAAAAGTAATGGAAAACAGAGGTTTTCTTCCACTTGTCTCTAAAGCGATTTTTAAAAGAAGCTCAGTGATTTAATAATGTAGGTAACATGTGTGCATGTACACTCATGTTACTTCTTTTAAGAAATAGGATTAGGTAACATTTTATTCTCAAGTGTTATATTCTGTTTTATTACCAGATCAACAATCAAGAAGCAAGGACTTTTAAAAACAAACTTTCATAACAAGATTATTTTTAATTGCAATGAATTACATTACCATTGCACTATTAAATAATACAACATTGTGCACAGTGTACCTGCCCAAAATAAAACTTGGAAAAGAAGACTCTAATGTAATTCAGAAAACTGGAGATGTGATTACGGAAACACAGGGGAAAAGTAAACTGATTTTAATTTCCATGTTTTGCAACACTATTGTAAATCTAAAAACTAGTTAACAGAATGGGTGGTGACTGTCAACACTGACTTATTTTAATGAGAAATATAATTTATAATAATATCTCAGTTGTTTAAAATGGACTCAATTTCCCTGTGCACCAGAGATAACCAGTTACTCAACAAAAGTGTACCAGCTCATCACCTTTTTAATATTAGTGTTTTCCTCATGTTTAGGTGGAACATCCTGTGCTCTAGTTTGCATCCATTGCCCCTCATCCTACCACAGGGCACAAATGAAAAGAGATTAGACCCTCCTTCTTGACAGCCACCCTTCAGATATTTATATACATTAATAAGATCCCCTCTCAGTCTTTTCTTCTCTAGACTAAACAGCCCCAGATCTCTCAGCCTTTCCTCAGAAGACAGGTGTTCCAGTCCCTTACTATCAAGTGTTGGATAGTAAATTGTTAGCTTCTTTCCATCAAGCAGTGGTAAGTTTCTCTGAAGATTTTATTTTAAAATTATGGGATAGTAATTGGCAGAAGTGAACAGAACAGAGAGAATATTAATTATTAGGATACGTGTTTAACTGTTGTAAATCCAGGGTACCTTAAGTGTCTTTATTTGCTTTGTATCTGCTGCAAATTTATCCCATTAATTCTGCTATTTAGAGTGAAAAGGTACTAGAACTTACACTCTTTGCTTGTTTGTTTGATTTTTTTCTTACCATGCATAACTTTTCTCCTGCCAAAATTCCTGAGGAATTTGGGCCATCTGCATCCATCAATGCTTCATCTCCACATTGGTACTTTTAAATACATTCCACTACTCAAGGAGGCTGAAAATTGCCCATGCACACAGTGCCAGCAGAGGACCTATATACCACTTAAATCCCATTTTACTCTTATTTCAAGAGTTCCTAATGTCCCTGATGCATGAGGAACCACTGTCTTCTAGAAATTCACTCTGATTCTCATATTTTCTTATCAGAGTTCTTGATCGGGGAGAAGACTGGAGCAAGTTTTCCCATCCCCTGGAGCTATGATGAAAAGAGGTTATTAAACTTGTTCTAGCAAAGCAGGAAAGTTATTTGAGGAGAAAGAAACCCACTTGAGCCCCTTTGGGTCCTTCTGCTTGCAGAAAGTCTCTGTTTATCTCCTTGCTATTGTGTTTCACAGACAGGGTTTTTTGTCAGCTTTTGTGCTGAAGTGTTAATCCGCTCCTCTGTCTCTAGCAGCCTGCCAGTTGGTTTCCCACTTGCTTGAGCATTTTTGGCTTTTAGCTACTTTCATAGGTGCAGCTGCAATAAACAATCAAAACAGCTGGCTAGGGCAGCAGGTGGCCAGGAGTACATCTCACAGATGGTTACCTTCCACAGGAGGATTGAGTAACAGGGAGAAGTGCAGTGTCCTCTAGGATCCGTGGCAGCTGCTTGAAGCTTGTGCTAGGAAACAGGTTTAATTGTCATGGAAGAATATGAATGTTTGTAAATTTTGCTTGAGCTTGAGAATCTGGTATGCCTCGCTCAAGAAAAGAGAAGGTTAAGTGAGATCCTTTCTGAAGGCAAAATGTCCTTTGGTCGCTTGCCTTCTAAGTTCTTTTAGAGTTTTAAGTCACCAAAACGTCACAAAACTTCTCCACATTGTAACATTTCTCTACATTTTGACTGATAACCAAGAGAAAAGGGAATAATCTTCTATCTTTTCCAGTCCACATCTCATAGATAAGCACAAATGTGAGATTAAAAAGGAACTCTTAGTGAAATCCAGAAAACTGAAAACAATGTGAATTAGATTATTGATTGGAAGGCGAGAACATAATATTTTATTTCTTTTTCTATACAAAAAGAGCTGTAGGAATTAAAAAGAACATAACCAATGTATAAAAGTTTTAAAAGACCATAGTTAATTTCTCAAATATTGCAACATTTGTCCCTCAATACTCTTTTCCAAAATCATTACCACTTCATTTCATTCAGCACTCTAGCACTGGAAGGATAGATTATTGCTTCATGTTTTCTGAAAGGAAATAAATTTTTCGCTGTCAGAACTGGTTTACATTAACCATCATTTACTTGAAGACTTAAAAAGAGGGTATAAATCAAGCAGATACTTATCTGTCCAACACTTAATTATCTGAACATTAAACAGGCAGCCATCCTGCAGCTCTTCCTCTTTCCACATTATGGTGTCTTTCTCCCACAGTCAGAAGTTGTCAAGTCTGCTAATTATTAATGAATTTCCTAAATAGCTGTGTAGAGCAGGCTGAAGAGCCCAACCCATTGAAATCGTATTCGTATAAATACAAAAGAGGTATATTTTGGTTTGTGTTATTTTGGTCCTTCTTACTGATAAGAATCAGAAAATCACTTCATCATATATGTAACATACAAATATGTAACATTAAACCTGTGAATAGAGAGTCTCAGTATATGTTTTATCAGTTGTTTTGCTGCTCTGCATTAGGATTTGAGTTCAAGCCTGGAGTTGCTCAGTCTTACAGCCTTCTGAAGTAATGTGTCATTCAACCAAGTGATACGTATAAATGTCACCTGAATTGGAAGTACTTGTGATCGTCATTGTGTTTTGTACTGCAGAGAACCACAGCTGCAGGGTGGATTCATATCTAGGGATGTTACTTCTAAACTCTTAATTTTTACTTATTAAACACCAATAATTTGGTGACCTTTTTTTCTCTTGTTGCTTACGTGTATTGTAAATAACAAAAGACGGCTATTTTGTGACTTAAAGATTCAGCTGTCTACTGTTCTACATGTTTCATTGTTAGCCATGTGGGACTTGGATTACTGCCTTAGAAAACAGAAATCTTTTTTTTGTTTCCTAGTTTACAAACATTCAATTTTCTTGGACTCCAGTTTTAGAAAACGTGATAGTATCAGATGAAGCAGATTTTGTTGTGGAGAAGCACAAAAAATTAACATAACTCTTTGTTGGTTTTGACCTTCAGTATTTACAGACTCAGTGGGCAAATGGTACATTTAAATGAGCAAAACCATGCCTTGCATGTAAGTCAACACATTTTAGTTTTTAAGAAAAAAATGCTATTCTAGGCTGACTTCTTTCTGGCTCTAAAGAAGGTGTGCTGGCTGTGACCACAGCTGGATTTGATAAAGGAGGTAGTATATTGCAATTCTGGGTTGTGAATGGCAGCTACTGTCAATGTCTAGCTACTCTAGGTCTGTCAACAGTGCTCAATAAATGAGGACTGGAGAGAAAGACGGGGTGCTAGACCTCTGGTCTGCCATGCTTTCTAACTGCTGCCTTCCTCTCTGGCCCTGTTTTAATCTGCTTTCTCTAAGATACTGCTGGAGCACAGTTTGGGGGTAATTAGCTCCAGGAACAACCCTGGAGCTAAGACAAGATGGGCAGAAGCACCCCAGCTTTGACAGTGTCCTCCAACATGACTCTACCCATACTTGCAGGCTTGTGTGAACCATCTGAGTCAGATAACACTGACCTTCAGTCTCTTTTAACCTCTCTACCATTTGTGGGCTATAACATAACCATCACAGTATTTCTGAAGCCATGGGCTCAAATACACAGGCACAGAATCTTGTGACCACAGGGTGCAGGACAAGGAGCACCAAGCCTGTGTGCTGCAGGGGGAACTCTGTACAGTGTCCAGGTCCAGGAAGTGCTCCATGTGTCTCACTTATAAATGTACCTTACAGCACAGGCTGACATTGACTGAGATAATCCAAACGCTGGTTAGCCTGGTTTGATTGCAAGAAGTAAAAGTTTCAGGCAAATCTACAGGCAGATTGGCAGGTTTTCCAACCCTTGGTACAAATATTTATAAAGTTGCTGTCTATACTGTTCCACATATAAAGGAAGGAAGTCTGAATCCTTAACTTTTTGCAGTTGATGAGACTCTCTCCAATTTTTAATGCCCTTTTAATCAGGGAGTTATTATCTGGAATGGTGTGTGACACATCTTGCTAAAAGTAAGGTCATTTATTTAAAGGGGTTTGCTCATAACATGTATTTGCCAAAAGTACTTCTGATGCCATGATTTCTTTTTGTAAATATTCTGACTAAAGTAATAAACATTTTAACTTCTACATTTCCAACTAAAAGAAAGTGGAAAATAAGTTCCAAGGAATTAAAAACAAATTGCAAACACAACTGTGAAAGTTTAACAAAAAACTTAAACATAGCATTTTAAGCTTTTAAATATTAAGAGTGAGTTAGTTTTCCCTCTCATAAAAATTACCACTTGTAAGAAAATAATCCATATAAAAATTAATGAAGCAATCAAACTTATGCCTCTATGTAATTCAGTTAATATGATATAATCTGGTAAATACTTGACAAAGGCCATAAATAATATAGTTGTTCATATGTCTATTTTTAATGAATTTAATTATTCTTAGTAGAATGAATGTGTTCTTGAATGTTTAGAGATCTAGGAATGCTATGTGTTTTTCCAAATTGGGTGCAAACATGAAAAGGAAGAGGTAAGGCCTCCTTGTGATCGTGCATCAGAGCGGGAATGGAGTGAGGCATGATTGTTCCTGTCATTGATTATATTTGTGCAGGCAAGTATTCAGCTGCAGCTAAATAAGTTACAGAACACAGAGATAACTCTGTGTGTGTGTGTGTGCCCCCTTCGGAACAGAGGAAATTCCATGCAAAAAATTGTATATGAGGAAGATTAACATTGTCAAGTGCAACATAAAAAAGTTCTGCAAATGCCAAAATACCAATGTGAGTTACTGTAATGAAAAAGTCTTAGAATCATTGAATGGTTTGGGTTGGAAGGGACCTTAAAGATCATCTATTTCCAATCTCCCTGCATGGGTAGGGACACCTCCTACTAGCTCCATCCAACCTGGCCTTGAACACTTCCAGGGAGGGGGCATCTGCAAGTTTCCTTGGCAACCTGTGCCAGTGTCTCACCACACTCATGGTGGAGAATTTCTTCCTGATGTCTCTCCTAAATGTCTCCTCTTCCAGTTTTAATCCATTACCCCTTGTCCTATCACTGCATGCCTTTGTAAAAAGTCTCTTCCCAGCTTTCTTTAGGCCTCTTCAGGTACTGGAAAGTTGCTATAAGGTCTCTCCTTGAGTCTTCTCTGGGCTGAACAACCCCAATTGGTGTACCAGTGTACTGACTTAGAGTTGAAAAGACACACTAAAAAAGATGAAAGATTTCTGAAAATATGAAAGAAAAAAAAAAATGCAACTGGCTTTAATTCTTTTAGCTGCTTCGTGATTTATAGGGTAGCATTAAGGAAAATGTTTTTCAGTACATTGTTTTTCAAAACATGGCTTGTCTGATTTATTTTTGTTTTGACTCCTTTTACATATAAAAATGTTGAAGCTGACAAATCTAGTTTTTCAATTATGCTGGAAAACTCCCTGCTAGCTTCAAGTCATATATAGCATAATCTCTTCAGTAATGTAACTGAATATGAAAGATGGGTGTTTTGTTTTGGATATCCTCCGTTGAAAGGATTGAATGCGCCATTTTAGTGGTCTGATACTGTGTCTCTGGTGCTGGGATGTGTTGGACTATAACGACCTGCTTGTGGAGTTAAACAGGAGTGAGGAAGTGGAGTGGGTGTTGCTGAGAAAAGGATGCAGAGCAGGGCTCTGTCCAGATGTGACACTAGCCTCTCATCTGTGCCTTTCATCTTTTTTCCATTAAAAATGTTTTATTGCTGCTTCCTTCAAAAACAAAACAGAGCGCCAAAATCTTTTCCTGATGGATACCTCACATAATCTTTCCTTGTCCCAGAGGAACATTTGGGGATGTAAACCAGAGGAGTAATACATCAGGAAAGCTTTTGACAAAACATTTATCTAGTTCTGTCACTTCAAATGGGTAATTTTCAGTCACAAGTTTGATGGATGTTGAGGAGTTGTTTTGGTTTTTATACTGTGAAAGAGTGCCAGAAAAAGATGGCTCAGAGTAATCCATGAAGCTGTGTCTTCACACTGAAATTTGTTGTAGGTATTCATTGATCTAGGCCAATATATGAAGAGCGACCAACTTTAATAATCTGAAATGTCAAAATCATAAGTAATAACAGTAGCTGCAATTTTAAGATTATGCAGATTTCCTAAATCAGGCTGTAATTATTTTGGAGAGTGAAATCCTCAGTCAGGCAGCTAATAGCATGGAAGATCTCCTGGGTTTCTCATCTGAGCAGCTGAGGGTGTGTTTCCCTGGAGAAATCTGGCAATCCTGCAGCTGATACGGGTCCTCCGGTAGGCTCCTTCCTTGCTACAAAGTCATGGTTCTACCTGATTCTGTTTGCAGAGGTGAAAAGTTAGGAGATGACATCTCAATTGGAATTTGCCAGATGTAATATCTAAAAAAAAGTATTTTCTTCTCACTTCATGCTTCCACTTCCACTTTTTACCTTTTGTGAACATGTGGAAACTATTTCATTATGATTAGAAATAGTGTGGCAAGCAGGACCAAGGAAGTAATCGTCTCTCTGTACTTGGAATTGGTGAGGCCACACCTCAAATACTGTGTCCAGTTTTGGGTGCCTCAATACAAGAAAGACATTGTGGTGCTGGAGTGTGTCCAAAGAAGGACAACAAAGCTGGTAAAGGGCCTTGAGAACAAGTCTTATGAGGAATGGCTGAGGGAGCTGGGCCTCAAGTTGCATCAGGGGAGGTTTAGACTAGACATTAGGAAGACCTTTTTCACTAAGGGGTTGTCAGACATTAGAACATGCTGCCCAGGAAGGTGGTTGAGTCACCATTCCTGGATGTGTTTAAAAGTCATCTAGATGTGATGCCTGGGGATATGACTTAGTACTGGACTTGGTAGAGTAGGGTTAATGTCTGGACTTGATGATCTTGAAGGTCTTTTCCAACCTAAGTGATTCTATGATTCTTCTATAAGTGGCAATTATTGTAGGGAAAATGGTTCTGCATATGTTTCAAACATGCATCAGATTATCTAAAATATAAGTCTTGCTCTGTTATATATATTTTTCTCTTTCCAGCTTAGCAAGCTTTTCTATTTTAACTATAACTGTTTTAACCAGTTTTGGGCAATAATTGTCTTGAGCTACCCGATGAAGTTGTTTTCAATCCATTTTTCTTTGAATGTGTGTCATACAGTTCTTACTTGACTTGAATAAATGCAGTGTGGCTCTGAGTCTATTGGTTTGATACCTTGGGAATCCAAATTTATACTTATCATGCAACTGATCACAACCTTGTCTGACAGGTTTCAGTTCAGGAAATCATTCTTATTTCTAAACAACTTAGTGACAACTTCAGGGAAAAGTATGAATAAACAGAGGGAGACTTCAAGTGGATAGAGGACATTCAGCGTGATGAATTATTGGTCAACTTAACATTTCTGTCTGTTGTATGTTTCTGTGGTTAATATTTCTAGGCTTAATCATAATTTTCCACCAAAATGAAAGCTATGGCTTGGACCTTTGTCCAAATGACTGAAACATTAGAAAAAAAAGAGAATCCTGAATTAGACCTTGTTGAATATGTTCCATCAGTACATGATTTAACAGAAAATTGCTTTGTGACTAATGGGAATTTTTCTAAGACGAGAAGTCTCTAATGTAAAACCAAATATAATTATTAACAGGTTTTAAGATTAAAAAAATACCCAAAACTATAATAAAGGGCAAAATTTCTAGGGAGGAGAGGGGAAAGGACTGATAAAGGTCTTCCCAGGTCAACAGTGCAGAATTACTGCAATTCAGTATTTTTAGGTATTAGCAGATGATGACTATTTCAGGATTAAATTCATAAAACCCTTGCTGTTTGAAAATATTTCCTTAAGCATTAAATGCTTTCTGAATACTCACTCATGCTAAATGGTATGTTACTCTGTAATCATAATGTTGTCATTTGGACAGAGACCAAATTAAAAATAAGCTGACAGAGGAAAGAACTGTCAGATGAGTCGTTTTGTGTGGCATTTTTACTTGAACAACACTGCTAACATGTTGTAACAAACTCCTTTTAAGTAAGAGAACTGCATGATGGACCATGTCTCACAGTGTTTTCTTGGCAAAGAGCCCACTTGGTTATAACTGATATATATGTTGGACCTTTGAAGTGAATAACAGAAAGTGACCAGTGAATCTAAAGGAATTAAGGTTCCTTCCAAATCTAAAGCCTGTAAAACTGTAGCCGATAGTTTGTACAACCAGTAGACCATCTCAGTCAAAAGACACTTAGCTGGATTGTTCTTTAGCTTCCACTGTGGTGTCTATCAAATACATACAATACTGTTTGTTAAAGTTCATTACGTTATTTCGTTGTTTCAGAAAGAAAATCAGGCTACAAGAATAGACTTTTGTCTCTGAAAGGCCATTACTCCTATATCGAGATACTTAGAGATACGTTCTCACAATATCATATTCATTGTGGTAGTTTTGCTGAAATAAGTCTGTGGCAGAAGGGTTATTATAAGTAAGTTAGTAAGAATTTTTTTTCAATGAATAATTTGAAAAAATGCTAATCAAAATAAAAGATTTTGATCTTGAGAAATCAGAAACATTGAGTTCAGATGCAAACATTCTGTTAGTATCCAAAGTGCCAGCTGGAAAAAAAAAGTCTTAATACTTATGCTAGTCACTGGAGAGGTGAAAGTAGAGACTTGTGGCTCAGATAAAGCAGAGAATGACACATTGAGCTATTCTGAATTATTTAGCCTCCCTACCCCCTCCTGCCCCCCTTCCCCCCCCATATAGTTGAAAAGTACCCATTCATTCTAAAACAAGTCACCAGCATTTTTTCAATTCAATCTAGAGGAGATGCAAGGCATATTTTGACAATCCCTGAAACACAGGTTGTTCTATCAGATACATCTTCTCTTGGTTTTCATCTGAATTGCTTAATGCTTTACCATTAATAGATTCTTAGCTTGAAAAGAGACTGCCTTTTAAACATAATGATTTATGAAATACCATTGCTATCTCACCTGTGCTGTATGTCACCTGGCAGCTGTTCACTGATGACTGTTACTTGAGAGATGACCCATTTGCTTGTGTTTAAAAAAAAAAAAAAAAAAAAAAAAAGAGTTATTAAGGGTTAAGACAGGATAAATTGCTTGTTGGATATATAGGAAATTAATTGGTTGTAAATTGATAAAAGTTTCTGTGGTGGAGTAGCTACTGTTGTTTTTTATTAATCTATGTTTCTTTCAAAAAGCTAATACAAATTACCTCCATGGAAAATTTAAAAAGGTGATTACAAATATGTTTCTGTTTATACTCAGTTCAGGATTTTAATAGACAGAAGCAAAATAACATGCTGGGTGTTAGTCTCATCAGAAAAATAAATAAATAAAATTAGAGGACTGACTTTCCAAGATGTGGTTGAGCAGTGGAGCATTTGCAGCTCGAGAGTGGTGCAGGTTCTGTTGTGAGGATAAACAGACAAGGAGTTAATGCCAACACCTTTTTTTAGTATTATTAACATTACTAATGGGGGAAAGAAGTGCAAAGGTTATCAATTTTAAAATGTTTTAGGAGTTGGCTTTTAGGGAAAGGAATTCTCTACCTCTGACTGTTCTTTCTTTCCACAGAAGGATCTAGATAAACCATAGTAAATGAGCAAGTAAATGAACTGTCTTCTTAGTAAAACTAAGAACAGTAAAGTTCTCTTTATTAAAGAAAAATGATTGAGATAGGCATTATAGTAATAAAAAGTAATTAAGAAAATTAATGGTCACTTGAATAAAGAAGCAATGGCACATACACAAGTGGATGAACTTTTTGACTTAGCACCATCCCTCTCACAAACTGACATTTATTTTCTCATTTCATCTAATAAATGGCTTGGAGACTTCAATTCCTTAGACATAAAGGTGACTCTAAGTTTTTCAGTATAAACAACAAAGCAGCCCTCAACATCTCACTCAATAAAATCCTATTCTGTGCTTCTTACTTTTCATTTTTCTAGCTTGTGTAGACAGGCTTTTATCCAAGTACATTAAAAAAAAATATGTTGTTTTTTTTTCCTTTACATTAATGCTCAGTTTTCATGGTCAGCTTCCCCCGACAATTGTTCATAGTCTCTAATCCAATGAAATCCCCCAAGGCCTCCTTATTTCCATTCCCAGACCACTGCTTGCTCACATGTATGCAGTGATGTTCTGTTTATAGATAGACATACATTGGTGCACATGCTTTCCTGCTTGCAGTCTATATAATCTAGTCTATGGAATTTTGTGCATGGAACCCAAAATCTGCCTTCAACATTCACTTGGAAATCAGTAGAAGATGTAGTGTGCAAAGCAGAAGGCTTCTGGCAGTTGAAAGGCTTGAAACTGGGAATTCCCTCCACCTGGCTCTGCAAACATTTCTGTCTCTCGCGCTTTAAGATCTCAATTCTGAACAGTCTTCACTGGTTTGAGAAAGGAGGGAATTGCCACAAGGTCCTCAGTGTCTGCACAGAAGTGTGGAGCTATGTCCAAAGTAATACAAAACTGGTTTTAGGCAGACTAAGGGATAAAGGGTAGTCACAGGTAGTCACTGAGGGAACTGAGAAGGACAGCAAAGCAAAATATATTTATAAGAGGAAGGGTGCAGAAAAATAACATGACAGCAGAGATAAGTAGTAAGTAATATAGTTCTGCTGTTTTCTCTAGAGGTGGGAGTTAATTTTCCCAGATGTGAAGTTTAGATTCAGGTGAAGATCTCTGGAAATAAGTGGAAGATCTAGAACCACTTTCACAAAAAAACACTTCTTCCCTCTCTATGTAGTGTAATTTCGATTTGATTGCCTATATTGCTACATGATCCTCTGGAAACCTTGTGCCTAGACATGTAACCACTCTATGCTTCTATCTCAGTCTAAGTTATTTGCTCTAGAAAACAAGCAGCCATCAGCTTCCCTTTCATAGGAGCCACTGGAGATTCGTACTTGATCTTTTCACACAAATCCTGACTCAAACTGGACTCTCCTCCTTTTGTCTGACACAGCTCTTCTAAGAACCTGGAAGACTGTAGACCAAATAGTGGAAAAAGTCAGATTTTACAATTTTTCCATTGCAAACTTGCAAGAGAATGTTGTCCAGGCAGTGGCACAGGCAAAACCCCAATCTCTGCTGTTCTGTACCCGAGGGTCATTCTGGCTGATGTGGTTTAGACAGTGTAAAGAATAAAGGAGTCTTTCTCCATAGCCTAAACCAATTATTCTCTATCACAGAAATTTTGAAGTAGTTGCTGTTCCTGTGGCAGTTGGGCCCCAGCTAGAAGTGGATGCCAGAAATTGCCTTTCAGTTGCAGTGCAGTTAACAAGACCAAAGGCAGACCAGACTGACATTCACAACTTAGAAATGTGGGTCTCTGTCTCCCTGTTCATGTTACTATTTCCAAAAAGTTATGATGATCAACAGAACTTTAAGTCTTCGTAAGGTAAACCACGGTATCCTTGAAGGCTTACCTGTCATTTGATCATTGCTTTGTGTTTTGGGGACTCATCATCGGATGGTCAGATTGCAGCTCTCTTGCTTCCCTTGTCTCAGGAACTCTCCCAACCTGCTGTTGAGGCTAAGCCCTCTCAACAACCTGATCCAATATCAGAACCAACTCTGCTTTGAACAGAGGACAGTCAGACCAGAGGGCCTCCAGAGGTCCCTCCTGATGTCAACTGTTAAGTGTTTCTGTGAGTTATAAATTAGTTCTATAAGTTGCCTTGTTTACTGATAGAGTTTATGCAGTCCTTCAATTCTTGAGCCATCAGGGTGGACCTGATAATGTCTTGTAAAAAGGGGTGCCCTCATCTTAGGAAGGATTGAGAATTACATGAGTGTTTCTTAAATACGCAACTTGGTATTAGGTATAATCTGTTTGATGGAGGCTTTCATCAGTAACTTTCTGTAGTGTTCCACACAGGTCATGTTACAGCTGAAAGATAGTATCATGGTGAAAACCACAGGATGGCATCCCAGACAGACAAGAATGGCCAAATGATATGTTCAGCCCCAAGGAATTGCACTTGCCAGCAGTGATGATAGTGTTGGGCCACTGCAAACACTCCATCACACAAGTGATAATACTGTTTTTCACCCAGATGCGTAATGAAGTGTCCTTCCCCCTACCTCCTGTCAGTTCCTTGGTATATAGGTATTGACATTTGATTGTAGCCAGTGAGAGGTTCTATCTTTTACATTACAATAAGAGCAAATGGCATAGGAGTACTTTCATCTGTAGCAACTGACAAAACCAAGCCTGAAGGCAAGCCAAACAAACCCAGAATTATTTAGTAGAAAAACGCAAACAAACTATGGTGGCTAAGTTAGCACTGCTTATATGAAGAGTTGTTTCTTACACTTTTATTAATTTGCTTCATTCAGAAATTTTAGGTAAATCTAATGGAAAATATGAAGAAAAATTGCTAAAATGAAAACCTTTAAGAGAAATTACCTGATTGTTCCATACTGCCCACATCATCAGTCACATTCTTGGGTATAGAAGTTCTGTGACTAGGCAGAAAGCATAAAGTATGTTGATATTATTTGAAAAATAGCTGTATAAAACACCATAAGTTATAAGTGACAGCAAATGCTCTTTGAAATAAGAAACCAGTAGTTTTCAATTAGCGTTAAATGAGAAATTGTGTTATGTCAGCTGATACTAAATTGGTATAAATGTCTGGATTAGTACAAAATTATCTGATGTCTGGAAAAAAAAATATTGAACTATTAATCAGATAAACGAACTTCAGTGTGGCAACTGCCATTGTGGCTAATGCAGAAGGAATTGAACAGGAATTTCCAGAGCCAAATCAGAGCCCTCATTTTTAACTGAGGGAAAACCCTGTTTGTAAATCAGCAAGGGAAGTGGGGTTCTGTCCAGGAAAGAGGGCATTGCTGTCTGTAATAATTATCCTGTGAACACTGGGCACAGAGGAGGTCATACAGTAAACAAGATTTCAGTGCTTCTTAGGGCTTGTCATAATGATGGCTGATAAAACTCTGTTTTACCTAGCTCAGCTAATTTCTAGTTTGACCATTTCCTTTGTTGAGTCTGGTATTCAAAGTCAGTATTTATTCTACCTAACCTTCTCCACAATGTCATTCCACTGTGTGTGATGGTTTGTCAGGAGAAGCTTTCTTTTCTTTTTTTTTTTTTTTTTTTTTTCTCTCTAAGGCACTGCTTAGCCAGCTTCTGAGACTTGCATAACCCACAGATCTCATGTATGTGTTTTTGTTGATAGGGTATTTTGCTTAAAGGAATTTAAGCAACCTTTGTGGCAAGTATTCTTAAAACTGTCAGTGCTTGCTATGTGTCGCTCGGAAGTACATTGCTTGATCATGGTATGAAAATGGAAAGTCACTTAAATAATGGTCCATTTTAATATCAAGTTTTTGCATCAGTTCAAAGCTGATACATCCAGTCTTCAGCTGTTCCCCTGCTTTATCATCAGCAGGTTATTAAACAGCAATTTAGAGGAGTTTTAAATAGTAATTTGCCGGGCTTTACAAGGCTCACCCAAGGCTGCCACCCTGTGAATACTGCCACCACTTTGCGGGTTAAAATACTGTGGCACTTACCCATATTAATTTCTGACACACACAGACACTTCCTCACGCATCAGAGTGCATATGTAAGGAGAAATGTGGTTGATTCAGGAGTAGTCACTCAGTAAAAAGTGAGCATATGCATGGTGGGAGAGGGGAAGAAAGGTATGATTTCTGCCTCTCAGTCCATTATACAAGTGCATCCTCAGGGGGCCTGAGCATAAAGACAGCACTTGGAGTGCAAGAAAGATACCTTTAGCAGAGCCAGAGAGTTTCAAAGTCCCAGTAGCATTTTGTGTCAGATGGCTGATCTATATTTATTCTGCCAATGCAGTAGCTGCCCCTGGAGAGCACACTTCTCTCTTTACCTGACTCAGGACATATGGAAATATGACATCTGCTTACTGCAATAATAATTCCACAAATGTGATTGTAGATCTTGGAACTAGAGCTGAACTTTTCATCACAACAACTAAATCTTAATTCTGCTTTTCTCATGAGTGAAAAAAAGCCTAGGGCTGCTATTTTCTCCTGTATGATTGAAAACTGCTGGTTATATGAGTACCACATGGAAAAAAGGTGGCAGTGTTATTAAGTAGACCTATTTGCCATGGCATTTACCTCTGTGGTATAAGAGCAGTGCACAAACAAACACAGCATCCTAGGAGAAGGTAAATAATCCTTTCCTCTTTTGAAAAAGAGAACAAAAGCATAGAAAAAATAAAAATTTTTGCCAAGGTCACACAACAAGTAAAATCAGAAATTCAAGATGGATTTTCATTCTTATATTCTTAATATAATTAATTCTTAATATTCTTCTGACATTAAAATCTATGAATTTTAACCCCATGACTATATGGTTTGATCTGAGGAGAGTCATGTAAGATTTCCTTGATAAAAGCTTAGGAAGTAATAACTTCTTGATTAGGGGTTCATTAAAAGGGAATTTAGCTTATTCAGAAGTTTATTCAGATCTGGTCCCACAGTTGAACGTGTCTCAGTAGAGCTATGATAGACTTGTAAACCTAGATGAAACCTAATGTCTACCACCCAGCAATGAAAAATCAACAAGCTGTCTGAAATGAGAGATTAATTTCAGCAAGCCACTGCAAACTAAGCCAACCTAATTTCATGTAGGTCTATGCCTCACTTTCCTACTGTGCCTGCCCTCCAGCTCTTCTCTTTTCCATGGCAACTAGGCCAGCTGTCGACTAGGAAAATACCCTTGGGCCAACTAAAAAATAAAAGTTTTCTTTTACTAATGTCTTACAGCAAGTTTTCCCTGGTACGTGAGCTTAACTTCAAATTCCCCCTTCTCTTTTTACTAAGCCAATATTTGGTGGCAAAAAGTGGTGAAATGGAAGGAAGATCAGAACCAGATCAGTATTAAAAAACAGAGATATCTAAAGGTATTCCCTTCTCTGCTCTCCTCTCCTACCCTTGTAAAAGATACTATAAAGGAGAGCAAAAAATGAATAGAGACCAAGAAATCAGGAAAAAAATAAAACCAGGGCAGAAGAAAGAAAGGAAACAGGCCTAGAAAGAAGATGTATGAAGATAACAGAAACACTCTTCTTTACAATGTAAATGCTTGTTCTTCTGTCCTGCCACTGAAGAGAGCTGTCTCTCATGGTCTCTTCTGCTTTAATTAAATGAAAACATGGTAGGTATCATCTTGTTTGAGGAAGACTGCAGAGTAACCTTATGCATAAGGAGAGCTGCAGCCTGAAGAGATGCCTCCATTAGAAGATGAAAAACTGTTATGGGGACTTGCAGAGGCACTGCTGTTGAAAAGTCTAATTCTCTTTCTTCTGTTCCCTGAAAACTAATGTTTTCCTATTTGTTTTTGAAGTGTAAAGGACCGTATGTCTTTGTGATGCCACACAGCTCTGGATGTTCTTTCAGAGTTATTCTTTTGAGAGAGTCGCACACACACATGCACAGAGGTAACAAGTTGCTGTGATATGACAGTCTGATCCATACATCCTTTGTTGTTGTGCAACATTGGTCAAGCTGCTGAAGCTGTACTCTTGAGAAGGCTTCTCTAATGATATGCCATGTGGCAAATTGCCAGAAGAAGACTGGACATCTTACAGAAAGCATGCTTCATTGGATATGAGAGGAATACTGAAAACAGAAAGTTTTGCAATCTTGTAATTACACCAAGGTACCGTCATTGCTGAAACACTTAAAGCATTACCTGCTGAAGGCTCATTATATTCCCCTATTCCTGCTTAGGCAGTGGTCTGCAAAATGTTCCCTTTGTTTAGATATTGGAAAGAGAAGATAAGCAGGGCCATTAGCTAGAGCAGAGATATCCGGATGAAAGCAAAGACCCAGAAGAGACAGACATGTCAGGAAGTGGAATCAGGATCCTAGTTCTTGCACCTGTATTACCTGCACTGAAAACACAAACAGGCTCTTCCAGAGAGGTTGGCATGATGCTGCCTTAAAAGAAATGTTAACTTTGCATGTATTTGGCCTGTAAGAAATCTTGTCTGTTCTTCTGCTGTTGGCATCTGAGGACCTTGTCTTTAAAAGTCTGAGACTGCACTTGAAAGACAACAGTTTTGTTTGTCGACTTTGTTAAACAAAGCAAATTCTTGTAACTGAGTGCAGAGCAAATAGGAAAATTAACAGCCTGTGTCAAGATCTGGTTTTTGTTTTTGTTTTTGTTTTTTTGTGACTTAATATTTGCAAAATAATGTCACTTTCTCCTCCTAATCTTCCCATTCCAAAAACCAAACTCCTCTCTCCCCATACCCAGGATGAGTCACAATAATGGAAATCTGCAAACTCTAGGATTATAAAATACAGATCTGGTTCAGAATGTATGAATAAAATCTGGAAGTGCTACTAATATGAGCAGACAAAGGCCGTAATGACCTTGTAGAAAGCCAATTTTAGTTTTCTCCCCGAAGCTACTTCTGTATTAGTATGTAAAATAATAAAAATAAAAACAACAGGAAAACAAACAAACAAACAAACAAACAAACAAAAAAACAAAAACCAAGCAAAAAAGTGCACAGAGAATTTTAAAGTGAAGTTAACCAAAGTGTTGCAGGGTAACTCAGGTTTAATTCTGCATTTTCGTTCAAATCTGGATTGGCCAGTGCATGCAGAACCATACAGAATTGGTTGTGTGTAGGACATTTTGTTTTATATTGTCATGAGGGATTTTTTCTTCTAGCTGTAAAGCTAATAAGAAGCTACAGAAGCTATCCAAAGCCATTTTGGTAGACATGAACTACCCGAACAATAGGCAGATGAAAAAAAGCATTTTCACATTCTCCTCAGTGCATTGCTGTGATAACTGTGGCCTAAATTCAGATGCAGTACAAAGCTTAGCAATTCTATTGGCTCTAGTGGACTGCTTGAACCCGGATTAACTTTGCATTTTATTTATATGGTTTGAAAGTAGAGTAGCTTAGTCACCTCCTGTATCCAATTAATTGCTGACATATTTGGACATCATCCCATTAAAGCCATTGGGTCTGCGTATTTTAGTAGTGATTATCCCATCTAATCCCATTCATTGCAAGCTTCCAATGCAGTTACCCACTGGGAAGAATACAACAATTTTTGTTATGCCTGGAATGAATGGTGTGTTTCAGTTCCTGTGCCACAAAATTACTCTAAGCTATTACAAAGACGGATGATTTGTGGCTTTCGAGCTTGCTGATTATGCTGTAAGAAAGATACCGCATGACATTCTGACAACAGCATGGCATTTGTTCTGAGGAGAAAATCTGCAATTTTGAAACAAATGCAGACAGGGACATATCTACTCATAAAAAGAAAGCACTGATAAAGATGGAACCAGACTTTTCAAAATGAGTGTCAGATTTGAATGCCATGTTTCTTATTGAATGCAAGATTATAATGCCCCATTGATAATCTTCATGCAGATACTAAATGCAATACATTTGTTAAGCAGCTTTTTCCTGGTTTTAATTCTGAATACAAATTTTGGAGGTCAAGGTTAATCACCCTCTGATTCTCTTAACTGAGCAGTGGAAATTTTTCTGTTGGACTACAATTGTAATGCTGAGCTTACATCACTCTTGGCATTAATGACACTTCAGGGTGAAGTTGCTTAATTCCTGTAGCTTTGGATGGACACTTTATTAGGGTGAGATCTTTGGCAGACCGTGAACCCTCACTCATGGATTCTGGAGTTATCCAAGGTCATCACTATTGTATACAGATGTTGTTGGAAAAAAACACTAGTTCTGTTATGTTGGTGTTCTGCTGCAGGTATTTTTTGTGTTCATGATAATGTGTTAATAAATTTGGCCCTCTGCTGCTTGCAAACCCCACTGAATGAAGAGGAGCAGACTAGAAAGGGACAGACTTTGGTAAAAATTTGAACAGTTTTGTTTTTTTACAATCTGTATCAGAAAAAGCCAGACACTGTTAGCACTTCTTTTCACTAGATGCTTGTTTTAGTGCTTATATTGACATTAACATGTCCATTCAAATTGGAGAAGGCATTCTGAGGGTGATTGCTTCTTGCTTAGACCTTAGACCAGGTAGTATCTACTATCTGGTAGTGATAGTGGTACCTGTCCACCATTATACTCTCTTATTAGTTGTTGATACAGTTAGTTTTCAAGGTAAATCCTTTTCTCTGGACAAAACCAGTTTTATCTGGGATTTATTTTGTTAATACAGAACTGTGTACAACTAACTATATTATGCATCAATAAACATCTTTCTGCTGGACAGCCTTAGCAGGGTTTGGCAACTTACTTGCATAGAGTAACATAGCCTTTGTTTTCACTATTCTGCCAATTTTGTTGTGAGTCAGCAGGATTTGCATTCCACAGCTAAAGCATTCAGTGGGAGTCAGAGAAACTGGGTTGATTGAATCTACTGGATTAAGTGGTTTGTCTGGATGCAAATTGTGTTGCCTTGGTCATAAAGATTTTTGAGAGAAGGTTAACAAGTGATGGCAGCTAGTCCCTTTGCTCCCATAGAAATGTGTTTCTCAAGCCTAACCAGCATACTTTATAATAAGTCTGCAACAATTTTTTTGTTGTCTAAGAGAGACCAATGTGTTAGACACCTGTTCTAAATTATGTTATAAAAAAAAGAATCAGACAAACAAAAGCAAAAGTTTTGCATGGACTTTTAAAACAAAATAACACTTTAAGCAGGGGTATTTTCCGTTCAAGGGTAATACTTTGAAAAATGAGTCTATAAAAGCAGCTCCATTATGTGAGAAGCAGCAGGTGAAACTGACTGCAGGTTTCTTCTGTGAGAGGTGTGACAAGCCAAAAGTGGACAGGTGCTGCAAGCTACTGAACAGCTGCTGCTCCTCCATCCTGGAGATTTACTTGGATAGAAAGATTCAGAGAAAATATCATACAGTGCTTCAGTCAGTCTACTCAAAAAATATAAACTTTCATTGTTTTTTTGTTCTAGAATAGAAAGAAGAGAGGAAAGATCAGCAGACAGGCAGAGTTCTGCCACCCCTCTTGTGCCTCTCCCTTTCTGCTGGCTTTGTACTTGGTCAAAGGAAGAGAGAGTGAAAGGGAGTTGTGTCTTGATCCTTCCAGTCAAGTGGATAATCTCGCCCTGTGTTTCTGTAAAGCTGTGGAAAATGCCCACTGCTACAGTCACTTGGGAAAACTGCTATGTCTCCTCCATCTTTGTCATTAACTTTTCTGCCTAATCAACTCTGCTCCCCACTCTCTCCTGCCAAAATTTTGTTTTTCTTAACATGATAGGCATTCTTTGCTTCTCACTTCGGTTATTTGTTGCGTTGTGGATTGTTACGTGCTAATAGGTCTACACAGAGCAGAGCTACTGTTTTCTGTTTTTCCTTCTGACTTGGAGTACGTAAATCACACCTTCCTAGAATTTGGGATTAGTTCATAAAGAGAGGTATTATCCTCTATGTATTTCTTAAAGGAAGTTGACAGAGATAGTCTATATGTTTCTCTCGAAAAACAAAAGAACATGAGAACATTTTCACTTAATTAAATTATATTTTGCTGTTCAGGAAGACTTATCTCACAGAGACTGGGGAGGAGGCTGTGAACAGAGATTATATTCAAACAAGTGCAAGTGTCTCAGAAGCAATAGCTGCCATCTTACAGACACATTCCTGGGAGCTTCAGCAAGTTCAGTCATCCATCGTAGGCATTGGAAAAGAGATCAGAAAAGCCACAGTCATATTTGCCAGCTTGGCACTCTGCTGCCTTAGAGTTTGGCTGTGTCTAAAGAGGCCGTGCCTGAGCAGACCAGCTTGCAAGTGAAAAAGATGATTTTTGCAGACTTGGCTGTACTTTGCAGGGGAGTCAAGGGAGTTGCAGGCGTACGGGATGGAAGACAATGGGTATTTTTTAAAATCTGGAATTCACTGAAGTTCACACTGTTTTTGCAGTATTTGCTGTGTTGGTATCTCTATCAAAGGGATTATTCCCAAGTAAAACCTTGTCCACTATAATCTTGGGGAGATAAAAGAAAAAATTAAGAAAGGTTTTACTTGCAACTGAGTAACTAATAGCAGCAGTTGCCCACTCATCTTCATGGCTCATCACAGGCTAGCTGGAGGTATTAATCTTCAGCTGCACATTTTTGTCATCTCTCTCATCCTTGTGTCTGCAAGTTACTTGCGGAGGGATTTAAGCAGCTGTAAGGCCCAAATGCAACACCACTTGTCAAAACACCCCCTTTTCCTTACTCTCCTGTTTAAGAATGCAAACAGTAAACTTTTATTCAAGGAGCTGAAAATTAAATCCATCATGTGCTTCAGGTGTGTGCCTTGGCTCCATGGCACGATGGAATGCAAAGGACAGCTAGGGAGGGCTGCAGGATGTCTAATGAAAATCAAGACTTATGGCAACCTGAGACATGGAAGCTGTGCAGTGGTGAAGAGATGTGTGCTGATCTTTGATATGAAGGTCTGTGGAGAAGCACTTTAAAACAATTAATACTGTAATGAAGAACAGTCTTGTACTAACTTTCGTGGTTATGACTCATCCTGCCTCCAGCTTAGTAAAACAGAAAACAAGCATGAAATATACCTTCACAACAAAGCATATGCACTTCTTTGGTCAAGATTACTGAAGACTGACCAATGACAGTATCTCAGCACTCACCCTTAAAACCCTAAAGCAGTTCACTTTCCTGGTGTGTCTCTGAATTCAAAACACCTTAAGTAAAGAGTATTCAGTGTGTATGCTGGTTGGCACAGCTTTTGTGTAATAAATACAGACAGCACGTGGAAGTTAATTATCTAGGGTCGCTACTCTGATGCCACATGTAAATAATCTAGTCAAACTGTACCTTGCTTTTTCATAGCAGGTAGGGGTTAAACTTGCCATAAGATACTGGAGATCCTGGCCTGTTCTTGGGTTTCTTTTGCTGCAGCATGATTTAGCAAGCTACCAGCAAGCAAATCTGTCCTGTCAGGTATTACTCTCTGATTCACCCTGCTCCCCTTTCTGAAGGAGACAGGGAACAGATGTTGAAGCAATAGAGTTGTCTATGCAGCCTCACTCTTTCACTTGTCTGCCAAATTCAACTCAGAGAGCAGACTGTGTCTGCTGCAAGGCCTTTAGAGCACCAGATACCCTCTCTCCCCATGCACAGAAGGAGAATGAAGCCAGCTCCCATGTTTTTGCCACCAAGTTTCATCCAATCTCATTATTTTCCTTCTTTTTTTTTTCTTTTTTTTTTTAACTCCCTTTTAAAAAAAAAATAAATTCCCTTTCTGTATAGGTGCAGATTTTAGCCCTGTTTCTCCTTCTCTGAAACAGCAGCCAGCTCAGCCTGATTCAACTCCACCCTCCCTCCTGCCCTGTGGCAAAAATCTCTCCAGCACACTTGTGTTTTAGTACCCAGAAACAGGCACATGCTTCTGCAGCTGCAGGTACCAGAAAATGAGGTTGGAGCCACATTGCAGGCATGGAGTAGGTGCATGCAGAAAGGAAGAGGAACAGCTTGCAGAAGGAAATTGAGGACATCTTTCAGGGCAACCCAGAATCTGACTTGGACCCTCTGACTGCTGCCAGGCAGGGGCAGTCTAGTTTGCTTCTTTAGTACATTTCAGGTCAGCATCCTTCTGTATCCAGCCCTGTTGAGGTGTGTCCCAGAAAAATGACCTTGGTACAGTGTATCTGAATTAAGTCAGTCTTGCTGAGAATGAGGGCATTTGTCCCAAATCAGAGAACCCTGAAGAGTGAGGAAGTCTCTCTGTCATTAGGAACAAGATCTTCTGTGTAGGCCTGGTGTAAAGCCAGGCTTTTATGCTGAGTTCTGTCTTGCAGAACTTTGTGAAAATTCTCAAAAAAAACCCAAACCAAAAAACCCTACAAAAACCCTAAAACTTCTCATATATCCTTATTGGTACTGTTGAGGTTTAAGTCATTCCAATTTTTTCTTTCTCTGTCACAGCTGGGCATCCTGTCCTAATGTGAAAATTTCATTAGTGTCTTGCGCATTTCTCCATCCTGCAGCTTCAGAAGCTGCACACTTTTCTATCGCTGCTGAGTTCTCACAATGGCAGGGTGAAGATGTGTGGGCCAGGAAACTGGGAAGACCAAATTTCAACTGCTTATTTGTTCAGTTGTTGAACAAACATTTCAGCAAAGCCTACAATGAGTCATCCAATGAGCTGTCCTTTGTGTCCTCTTTGGGACTGCTTTTCTAAAATGAACGTGAAAGGCAGACCCAGTTAATCAAAATAATTTTGCAAATTAAAACCTACAGACTTTTAAAGCATGCCTGCCCCAGGGGGCAGGCAGAGGGAAATCACTGCAGTGGCTGGACACATTTTGAGTGCAGAGCCCCAAGTGCAAGAGCTGCTGGGGAAACATGCACTGCCAGAGCTGCCACGTGGGTTCAGACTGTGAGTGTCTTCTGGGCTGCAGCTGGCATAGGCATGGATTTTACCAGTGAGATCATGATGACTGCCTCAGCTTTCCCCATGGACTGGGCTCAGGATGCACATGCTCAGGATACAGACTATACATCCCTTGTCCCCATAGACATGTTATGCATAAGCTATCTGAGTCTGGCACATAATTCTTTCTCAGGCCGAAAGGAAATCTTTATACCTTATGTGTATATAAGCTTATTTTCTGGGAACACTTAGCCATAAGAATAATCAAAATATGGATCTTCTAGATCGATCTGCCTTATGCAGGGAGTAGCTCTGTTTAAAATGGGAAAACATTTTGATTTTGCTTCTTGTGTGTGAAATCTTAAGCCTTTCATTTTAGGGAAATAGAAGTTGGTTTAATGTTCTGTATATCTGAGAGGATTAAAGTGACATCTCAGACATTAAAAGGTACTTTTTCTGGATTCCCTAAGTACGTACTGTTAAAAATAGAGTAGGTGAATGAATGTGATTTAGATGCTCAGGAGCTGATTCCAGTGCAAGCAATAGTGCAGACAGAAAATACTGCACCAATATAACCTGACCACTTCAAAACAGATATCACAGTGTTGTCATCTTTTATTAGTGCACTTGCACTTGTCTTTGCAAGGCAGAAGTGAACGAGTTCAAAAGTTATGAAATGTATTCTATATTCTGTTACAGTGAGGCACTGCAATACTGAGCTTGTTCTGCCTGTGCTCCAAGAGAAATGTGAGCTGCTTAGCTGCACTGAAACTGCTCCAGTAGACTACAAAACCTATACTGAAAATCCTGCCCATTTGACAGTTTGGACTGTGCCAATAATGCTTTTGTTTAAAAAATTCATCGTCAAGCCTGTTCCTGACTTGCTATTGATGTGGACAGAGTATGTTTTTGTCTTAAATCAACTAGTTTGCCTACAACTGAGCTAAAAGGCTACTGCAGAGTCTGATTCAGTAGCCTAAGCACAGGGCCTTTTACACAGCATTGGGCATCTGAGACATCTGCATGGGAGTGGTACATGCAAGAAATTGCCTCTAGTGGACCCATGCCCTTCCAAGGCAGCAGCTGGAGGCTAAATAAAATAGCCATCTGAAATGGCACAAGATATCTGCATTCAAGGAAATTAATCCCATCCTGTGGAATCCTGGACTTACTCTGTATGAAATCTGCAAGTTAGTTTATCCATCACCATATATGTATGTGCTCTCAGCCCCCCTCAGTTTGTGGAGGGTTCAGCATAAGAATGCAGCTATCTCCATGTGCTGGGATTTGCCTCCCACCAGGCAGTGCAATGACAATGAATATTTTTTTCCAGTTCAAAAGTAATTAAGATGTTCAGAGATTTTGTGTAACTGGAAAAGCTTTTTGGAAACCAGTAAGCGATATTATTCTGCATTGAATTGTGTAGGAAAAGATCACCTAGAAAGATCATTGCCTTAAAAAAAGGTGTCAGGAATGCCTCATCACCAATAAATGCGTGGGCAGTGGTAGCAATGTTGCAATGCCTTATATGTGCTTTAAAGGAGCTGAAGTCTCTATAGGAATGATTTTTTTTAACCTTTAAATATCAGTGCTTAATATGTATCTTGTTCTTGGTTTTTGTTACGTAACATACTCATATGTGATGTGTCTTGAAAGTAACAGCTTCTCTGATTTCTGTCCCGTGAAAACTGGAATAATTTGATAGGTTTGAGTAACCTCAAATGGTAAGGGAAACTGCATTAAGATTCAGACATTTATAAGGAATTTGAGGTTTGAGATGTTCTTATGGATGAAGTTGTGGGGAGAAAAGTTTGGACAAAAGCAAAGAGCAGTTCATCAGCCCATCAGACAAAGGGAAATCTCAGGTGATGGGCAGGATGTTAGTAGTACTATAAAGCTATTTATTCTGTCTACACTTACAAAAATAAATTGTGTACAAAGCCTCTGACCCACATAAGGAAAAAAATTCCCTGTGATCAATTCAATTAACTAAAAAAACCCCACTAAAATCCACAGCATTCCTGGCCCAAATGATTATGTAATTAGAGAAAACTGCATAGTAAACATGAAAAAGAAAAAAAAAAATATATATAAAAGTATGGTTTTGGATTTATTTCTATTTTCTGTGTTGGTAATAACTCCCCTTCCAAAACTTCAGTAGAACTAAGAGCTGAGTTTTTGCTCTAGACCAACAATTACTGTAAAGAAAAGAATAAAGTGGCCTCATTTCACTCTTTTTAGCTGTATAGCCCATTTCAGAAATGTCTCCTCAACTTAAAATAGTGAAAGTTTCTGGAACTGCTAGTACACCTGTGACTGAAATGGTCTTTAAATGTACCTCCTAGCTGAAAGATGTGCTTGGTTGTGTAAGTGTACTGGCAGGAGGGGGCAAAAAAAAAAAAATAATAATTAAAAAAAAAAATATATAAAGGGATATGTATTTAACATTTGACTTCAAAAAATACAACTTATTTTCACTTTGTAAACTTTTCTTGCAGAAATAAGAAGCAATGCAGGCACTATGCTATGTATGACAATGAGAAATGGCAGGTTCCTATTGATTCAACACAGTTAGAATCACATTAGTTATCAAATGGGACTTGAGTACTTGAGTACTGCTAACAAATAAACAACCTTTTTTTTTCCATTCTCTGCTGCCCAAAGTCTCCAAATACATAATAGCCTGGAGTGCATTTATTGTTCCTGCTACAGGTGATATAAAATAAAATCTGTTTTAGATACAGACCTGTTTTTTTCTCCTCCTTCCTTCAGGCTGTTGAAGAATGCACAGAATGAAGTTAATTTCAAAATCTGGTACCAGAAAATACTGGCTGCTCTCCAATTCTGTGCTGGAAAAGTCCTCAATAATGAGTTTACTAAAGAGGGTAAACTTATCAGAATTCTGGAAGACATTGCCAAAGAAGTAAAAGCTGCCAGTGACCTAAAAAGAAAGGTTTGTTAAAAATGCCTCCTTTTCCATCTAAGTTCCTTCAGGTTATTTTATTTTTCCAAGGTGACTCTTCTTTCCTATAATGCCCATTACATAAATAAACCCAAAAGATTATTAAAATTTGTAAAATTCTGTGTTGTTTTGAAAGCAAATAAAACACATGTATTTAATGGGACAGCCCTCATCAGTATTACTCTTGAGGTCAGAAGATCTTTTAAGCCATAGGCTGTAGCGACCACGACATGGTCATTATGAATTCAGGATCCTTAGAGCAGCAAAAGGAAGGAGCAAAGCAAGGTTGCTACCCTCAACTTCAAGAGAGCAGATTTTGGTCTCTTCAAGGATCACTTCCTTCATGCCCAGGAGCTGTGCACCAAAGAAGAGGAAGGCAGGCAGGAGAGCCATGAGGCCTGTATGGATGAGTAAGGAGCTTCTGGACAAGGTAAAAACAAGGTAAACAGAGAGTGGAAGCAGGGCCAGGTGTCCTGGGGGGAGTACAGAGAAGCTGTCAGAGAACCAAAGGATCAGGTAAGGAAAGACAAAGCACAGAGAGAATTGGATCTGGCCATGGATGATAAGAACAAAAATAAAAGTTCCTACAGGTATGTCAGCAATAACAGGAAGTTGAGGGAAACTGTGGGCCCACTTCAGAAGGAGAATGGAGACCTGGCCATGCGGGACATAGAGAAGACTGAGGTACTCAGTGACTACTTCGACTCAGTCTTAACCAGCAAAGGCTCTGGTCACACCATCCAAGTTAGAGAAGGTGAAGGCATGGAGTGTGAGAAGGAAGATCTTCCCACTGTAGAGGAAGAGCAGGTTCTTGACTATCTGAAGGATCTGAAGGTGTACAAGTCTATGGGACCTGATGGGATTCATCCACGGCTCCTGAAGGAGCTGGCCAAAGTTGCAAAGCCTCTGTCCATCATATTTGAAAAGTTTGCAGTGTGGCGAAATTCCCACTGACTGGAAAAGGGGAAACATAACCCCCATTTTCAAGAAGGGAAAAAAGGAAGACCCAGGAAACTACAGACCAGTCAGTCTCACCTCTACGTCCAGTGAGATCATGGAGCAGATCCTCCTGAAGACTCTGCTAAGGGATGTAGAAAGCAAAGGGGCATTTGGTGACAGCCAACATGGCTTCACCAAGGGCAAATCCTGCCTGACAAATTTGGTGGCCTTCTACAATGGGGTCACAACACTGGTGGACAAAGGAAGAGCAACCAACATCATCTACCTGGACCTGTGCAAAGCCTTCTACACTCTCCCACATGACATCCTGGTATTGAAACTGGAATATTCACCACTCGTTGGGTGAGGAACTAGCTGGATGGTCACACTCAAAGAGTGGTAATCAACAGCTCGATGTCCAGATGGAGACCTCTGACAAGTGGTGTTCCCCAGAGGTTGTTATTTGGACCAGTGCTATTTAACCTCTTAGTCAGAGTCATGGACAGTGGCATTGAGTACACCCTTAACAAGTTTGCTCATGACACCAAACTATGTGGTGTGTTCTACATGCTGGAGTGAAGGAATAGCATCCAGAGGGACCCTGACAGGCTTAAGAGGTTGGCTCATGTAAACTTCATGAAGTTCAACAAGGTCCTGCACCTGGGTTGGGGCAACCAGAAGCACAAATACAGGCTGGGTGGAGAATGGATTGAAAACAGTGCAAAGGAAAAGGTCTTAGGGGTGATGGTGGACGAGAAGCTCAATAGGAGCTGGCAATGTGTGCTTGCAGCCCAGAAAGCCAACTGTGTCCTGGCCTGCAACAAAAAGAAGCATGGCCAGTGGGTCAAAGGAGGTGATTCTCCCCCTTTACACAGCTCTCATGAGATCCTGGAGTACTGTGTTCAGTTCTGGAGCCCCCAGTATAAGGACATGGAGCTCCTGGAGAAAGTCCAGAGAAGGGTCACAAAGATGAGCTGACGGCCGGAGCATCTCTCCCGCGAGAACAGGCTGAGAGAGTTGGAGCTGTTGAATGTGGAGAAGAGAAGGCTCCCGGGAGACCTTATAGCAGCATTTCAGCGCCTGAACGGGCTACAGAAAACCTGGGGAGGGACTGTAGTGAAAGGACGAGGAGTAATGGGTCAACACTGGAAGAGGAGAGATTTAGGTTAGATGTTAGGAATAAATATTTAGTGTAAGGGTGGTGAGACGCTGGAGCAGGTTGCCCAGGGAAGTTGTGGAAGCCCCATCCCTGGATGCATTCAAGGCCGTGTTGGATGGGGCTCTGAGCAACCTAATCTAGTCGGAGGTGTCCCTGGCCATGCAGGAGAGTTGGAACTAGATGATCTTTAAGGTCCCTTCCAATTCAAACCATTCTATGATTCTATGATCAGTGGTTTCTCGAAGAGAGTTGGAGGTGGTCACAAATAATGGCAACAAAGCTGATTAACATTTTACTGAAAGGAAGGTTCACATTCAGCATCTCATCTCCAAATATTTGGCTCCTGTGGAGCTGCAGTGTTTCTTGAAAACTTTGTTAAGGGTTGTCCTTGACAAGCTGAACATTTGCATTTCTTAGCGAAGCCAACCAGAATTGACTGTACTCAGTGTCTCAAAGATAGCATTCAGCAATTAATACCTTACACATATCTGCAAAGATGTATTTCTGACAGTAGGAGGCTTGCAGTCGTCTTCTCCGGCGGGTGAAGCTTTTATATTGTGTAGATACATTTCCAATTCAAAACTGCTAATTTTCCAAGACAGCTGCTGTTACTTACCTGATGTGTAAAACTGTTTCTCACTGAGATCTCAGCAAGATAGACCAGAAAGGCAAGTAAAAATATACCTGCCACTGCTGATTATAATGAAAGTTAGGAATTCTTTTTGCCTTGTTAAGGATTCAAATATTTCCAAAGGCTTTTTTTTGGAAAACTGTGTAGTTACTGAGAGCAGCAAGACAAACATGGAAGTAAAAATTAAAACTATTTGTGAAGAGAAAAGTCCATGTCACAAAAAATAACAATACATTATACATTACTGATGCATAGTTCAGATTTTAGAGATTAATCTCAGGGCTGCAGTTACTGTGATACTGAGAAACTCCCAAACGTTGCGGTTAACACACCTGCTGTTAGGCGAGGGAGATCACGACATTGAGGCAAAAAGGTGTCCCACAAGGCAAAAAAATATATGAGATGCAGTAGAGCAGATGCAAGGCTTATTAGCCCTTAATGAAGGCTATTGAATCTGAACCTACATGACAGCATGAACTGGTAGTGCATCTAGGCTGTAAACGTGTGAACATGGCGTAAAATCACAGTTCTTATTTGTAACTGACTGCACCTCAGTGCGACCTTGTTAGCTGTGATGAGGTTACACGGATGCTACGAGCTCCAGAAATTGTGCTGCTTGTTTAAAATATAGAAAGACAATAAACAGCTTAAAAGCTGCTGGTATGTTCTGTCGTGTTGTCAAAAGGATTTGCATGTTGCAGGAGGTGTTAAAGGTAGAACTCAACAGACTTCAGCAGTTCTTCCAGGAGGTGAAGTTTTGCCGGCTTCCCCTGAATCCCGCGCTGGTTGTCCAAGGCATAGACGCAGGCGTAAGTCTAGCTCATGCAGTGGAATATTTTTTAAATTATTTTTAGGGCAAATGGGGGGAGGGAGTGAATGGCTGCATTAACTGGGAAGTCATCTTACTTGTATTAAGCATAATTCATCTGGTAAACTGATATCCAGCCTAATCCCCTTGAAAATGGGGGCCTTTGGTGAAGGCAGAAGTGAAGAGGGCTGGTGGGGTGGGTGTTGCATGCATGTCTCCCCTTGAGCAGCAGCAGCAATTTCAAACTCTGAGCAGCCTACTCCCAGCTCAGCCATCCTGCTGTCTTGTTGGGTTAGGCAAGGGCATCTGGCTGCCCTGAAGCTGAGACCTAGTTACCATCCTGCCCAGGTAGCTCTTGGTGACAAGTTTTTCTCATCTGAGACTCTCCCCAGACATGGATGGGAGCAGCTAAAGCTGCCTCTCTTTTTGCTGAGGTGAGACAAAGCACATGACTGAGAATTGCTAAAATACTAAGTAGTCATAGTAACTTACCTGTGGCTATGACACCTTTTAAAAATAACTTAA
Source organism: Apus apus (assembly GCF_020740795.1). Classification (NCBI taxonomy): domain Eukaryota; kingdom Metazoa; phylum Chordata; class Aves; order Apodiformes; family Apodidae; genus Apus; species Apus apus. The sequence continues at coordinate 138,329,181 of NC_067282.1, read as the reverse complement.
AGGAAACAGTGCTCTTTAGTGTTGACTTTACTTTGAACACAGTACTGAGACTCAGTTATTCATGGTTTAGAAATGTTTCATAGACAATATTATGCCAGGAATAAGCTGTTCTAGCTCTGTAGAAGTAAAATGTATCCAGCAGCAAGAGAAAACAAACCTAAGGAGCCATATATATTACCAGTTATAGCTGCCTAATTACAGCAATTTGTGCACTATTTTTGTTCTCTGGCTCATTATCCACAGTGGACCTGATTCTAAGAGGTGCTGGTCCCTTCAGTTGCCTTTGACCTGTGATTCTCCAAGTAATTGCTATTCAGGCTTGATCTCACTGAGAACAGAGGTCCTCCAGCACCCCACAGGCTTGGGCCAATTGTGTGTGATGTAAGTCAGAAGAATTTGAAGCCTGCTGCTTCTCACTGCTTTTAAACTTTTTGGAAAGAATGACTAATGGGAAGGTATCTCACCATACGATTATGCCATTTATACTGCACCAGCTTGTCTGGACAGATACAAAATGTTTAAATATAAGTATCCAAAGAGTGATTTTGTTCATTTTTCTTATATTGTTATAGGCCATTATCTTGCTATATATACATGCTGCTTATTGGTTGAACTATGTGTCTGTATAATCATGTAAATTAGAATTTTTAAGTGCTTATAATTACCTAAATTTAATTCATTTTGGTGCCATCTATTGATTTTACTAGAAGCAGGCACTGCTGCCAGCTCTATCAGTAATGCATTATCTCACAGTAACCTTTCAAGCACTTATTGAGACATTTCAATTGGCAAAATTCCACAAGGGGTCAGGATGTCATTGTCAATAATGACTACTGAATGTCCCAGAGGTATGATGTGGCTAAGAGAATATTTGATGCTTCTCCCCTGCTTTGAGATGCTTAGATGAAAAGCAAGAGACAGCTGTGTCTACTAGTGGTTTTGTTCAAATTAGCCTCCATTAAACTCCAGCCAGTGGAGACAGCAGTAGCTCCTGTGGGGTGCTCATTATTTCTAGAAACCAGGGCATTAATTTACCGTTGTCTTTGGTTGTTTTTTTCAGTGGGTTTCTCCCTCCCCCTTTTTTAATGATGATAATAATACCATCCTAACTTGCACATGTTTGCAGTGCATGGCTCATTAATGCTTTTTGAAGCCCTTTGAGGTCTTCAGGTGGAAGGAGCTGCAGGGCATGAGAAGTCAAAGTTTATGTTTAATTAAGATAAATTCCACATAAAATAAATTGTGATTTTCAGAATTTCTTGTATCCTCAGCCAGAGAGAGGTCGCCAAAGAAATTAGTAAGTTTTTTGCTTCCATAGAGATTGCATTATTAGGCTTCTTTTTTTGTGTTTTTTTTTTTTCCCCCAGAAAATAATAGGACCAAAGACTTTTCAGTGCTTTACAAATTCTCATTAGATCCACCTTATGTACTTCGTCCACTCAGTCCTAGTCAATGTTTATCATTAACAGTCCTAGGTGAATTTGAAAAAGTTACTAAACAAAATATTATCCTTTCATATAATCTGATTATTGAATGAAAAATAATTGTCTGGAAAAAAGAATTTTTCATTTTCCTCATCAAATTAGACAGTCAAAAATATAAAGAACTATTTATTTTTGTTGTCAGGGCTACTGAGTAGTAGTTAAAGAAGGTACCTTTTTCAGAGACGTTGTATTAGCCTGCTGCTTTCTTTATGTGACACTTTTTCTCTCTTTCTTTTTCCCTGAAGTCATGTTCGTATTTTACATCCAATGCTTTTCCATTAAAAATTTCTTTCATCAATGCAAATGCTCCAAGTGGAAATGTCAATGTTATCTTTAAGGTATGTTCTTCTTCTAATCCTCAATTCCTTTTGTATGGAAAACGTTGGTTTGAAATTCACATAGTTTATGTTTTTAACCTTGATCCTGAGAGTTTTAAATTTGTCTCTGTTGTTCACTTTTCCCAGTGATTTTTGACACTAGAACTTTTAATGGAAAATGCTGAACCAATGCACTGAAGTATGAATATTCTGATTGGTAGAGAATCAAACAACTTCTTGCAATTTTTTTTCTTAGTGGAGTCAGCCAGGCTAAAATATGAAGTTTATATTTTAAACTTAGTTTATTTGTCAAACTGGAGTCAGAGGGCAAGTCTCAGAGAAGGGAGAGTTCAGAATTACTCAATCCAGTAGCTTTGTCCATGTGTCTCGAACAAGTGAAAATACTGGAGTGTCTGACACTGTATTTGCTATAGAGAAATGATGCTGCCCCTCAGCCACCCAGGGGGAATGGGCTGAGGAAGAGGGAAGCACAAGAGACAGCAGAGGAGCTCTGTCTCATTGGAGTTACCTGGAGGAACTGACTCTGAGAATAAGCTCTTGTTTATTTTCCAGCTGTCACCTTCAGAGCTTCAGAATCCAGGACAGTGCTGCATCCAGACACAAAAGACAACGCATGCAATCTAGAGCTGCTTTTCAAAGAGCAACAGACTTTCATAGCACTGGATACCATTTTTAGAAAACATAGAAATTAATAAAATGGCTGATTGATACAAAATGGTCAGTGTTGCAAGGGACATTGTTCATAGATCTTTTGCAGTCTCATGTTCCAAACCACAAGGCTAAAAATTGATAAAAATAAATTAAATGAACAAACAAAAAAATTCTTGGCCTTTAGAGCAGCTGTGATTCTCAGGATTAGAAATATGCTTTCCAGGCATTAGTTACGGGTAGGCTAGCAATGTTAAGAATTTCTGAACATTTAGTATGCTGATTCTTACACTGTATCATCAGAAAATCAGTGTAAAACAGACAGGTTTCTACTTTCTTTAGCAATTTGAGCAAGTGCCTGCTCATGGGGCATTTAAACACTTGTACTGGTTCTACCTAGACAGTATTTTCCCTGCCCAGGGTTCAACAACCCACCAACTGTGCAGTTGCTGTAGAAATATTATAGCTGACATGACCTTATCCTGTCAGCAAATCATTGTGTTAAAGTGTCTTTTACTTGTATTATAATCGCATTAGTTGTTCATGATGGATAATGCATACATAAAATGATAAGCACTGATACCATACTAAATTGTCTACTGACTGTATATTTGAGAGAAGGAGGGAAGGTAAGTGGAGGAATAGGTCTTTTTTCATGTTTAGGTATAAGAAGAATTAACTGGGGTCAAGATTACCATTAAATGAAAGAAAATGGGTTTGGATTTTCTTTTTTAGAAGATGAGTTTATGTCTCCTTAAGTACTCATTTAATGGCAGTAAATGTATATGCTTCTGTAAAAAGGATGTAATAAAAGAATAAAGCACTTACAAATAGCAGTAAAAGTCACATGTTTTTAGACAAGGGGGGGAGGGGGAAACAAAAAAAGCAGGGCTTTTGTTTTCACAGACCATTTAGTCAGCCATGGTTGAAAATAATCTCTTCATTACCTCTTGTGGCTACAATTAAAGCCCCATTTTACTAAGATTATTGTTTGACCAACTCCATGGGGAGAGTAGTCAACACAGCATCACTGTTTGAGACTGAATATCAATCATGTAATGGATAAAATATAAATTCATTATAAAATTTCCCTTCAACCTGCTACAAATACCACATTGTGAAGCTTAACGTGAGACAACTGCTGTCATTTTTTAAAACGGATCTAGCATTAGGTAGACTTTAAAGTGTAACTAAAATAAGGTCCTACCTCCAGTTTAAATTTTCAAACTCTAATCATTCCATAGGAATATTAAGCAGAAAGGCTGCAGTTAATCAGGGAGCATTTGTTACCATCTCAGTGGCTGCCAAAGCCATTTCTGCCTATGTGTGCCGTTTATAACGTCCTCTTCCAACACAGAAAGATTAGTAGCAACTTTAAAAAAAAAGCCAAGAGGGATTTATTGTAAAATGAACATAGCTATTTTGGAGAGGAAATCAAATCAAATCAGATAGGAAGTTACTTCTGTCTGGTATCAAAGGAGAAACCTGAATTTCTTTTGCAATTTTCACAGATAGGCGATGATCTACGTCAAGATATGCTGGTTCTGCAAATTGTTCGTGTGATGGACAACATTTGGCTCCAAGAGGGATTGGATATGCAAATGATCATTTATAGGTGTTTATCTACAGGAAAAGGCCAAGGTCAGTTTTACATTATGAAAGTTACTTGTCTTACATTATTCATATCTCAGGTAAACAATAGTATACAAAAATCCTCTCTTTACTTTTATTTTCATGGGTGTCTTATGTATCTTCCCCCTTGGAAAAAAAAAAAGCTCACAATTACTGTTACTCTGGCCCTAAGATGTGTACTTGTCTACTCCAGGATGTTAATTTTATGTATTCATTCCATCTCTCCAGAAGAGGTACAACAAAACTGATTTAATTTTGTAGAATACTAGAATTTTCCAAAAGCCTCAACACCATCAGCTTGCACCAGATTCTTAAATGTAGCTTCGCACATTAAAAAAGGGCTTTGTAGAAAATTGAGCATCACTACTGAAGTTTTAATCTAGTCTGATCCTGCACAGATGCTGAAATGAACCTAGGTGCATGTGGCTACAGAAAGTACCTGTAGACAAGTGATGACAGCTTTGCAGTGTTGAGTTTGAAATATTACTCTTGCAATTTACGCCACTTATGGGAGGCCTGACGAATCTGAAAGCTTTACTTCTCTCTTTTATGGTTGTTATAGCAGAGCTGTAGCACGGATACCAATTGCTGGCTAAAGAAATTGACAGACAGCAATAAGCTTACTATTTTGTACTGACTCTCCAAATCTTTTACTGAAAATAAACCTTGCACTAATAGAAGACTGATGTATCCATATTACCTGCTGTACAAAAGACAACAACAAAATAATTATTACTTTCTGAGGCACAATGAGGAAATGAGACAGGATGAATGATCAGAAGGAGCTAGGAGCAAGTATAAATGAGTTCATGCACATGAAGGGTGATTAAGGTGACCTGAAAAAGATTCCTCCCTTCTTAGTAGAGGTGGGAGAGAAAGCTGGAAGACTATTGCCTCAAAGGCAAATAATACAAGAATACCATTTCAGAACATAATAATATAGTCTTTCTTATAGAGTAACAATTTTATTTTTACCAAGAAAGATACAGGAATCATCTGCAAACAATTCTGCCTGGCAGTTTCTTCATTTCAGCACCATAGCAGCAGCAAACCTTCATTTCTGACAGATTTTCCTCACAATGTCTTTCCTTATGAACTGCAGAAGCGTTGATATAAATGATATGCAGCTAACGATTAAAGATAAGAAGACAAAATGACATACTTGTGATCACATAGGACATGTACTAAAGTAGCCTTATGCATCAAGGTCTTCCAAGTCCTAGGCTGCTGACTTGCTCTATGGGAATCTTTTCTGCGTAAGGGAGATAGGAGTTGATAATGTCATAGTCATGGGGAAAAATACATCACTTTTCATAGAAACATGAAAAATAAATAAAGCACTGGTAGGATGCCTTTATCTGGGCATGGTATAGTACAGGAGCCTGTCACCAACTGGAATTGTTAGAGGAAGACTTTACTGTAATGTGGAGTTGTCGAGTGATGTGCTGGGACAGGGACAGAAGGCTGGCAAGCCATGTCTCACTTCCAAAAAAAGGAATTAAGTGCATGCAGTAGAGGCAGAGGATTCAACTGAAGCATTGCGAAATGCTTGGCTTCTCTCTGCACTTCTGATTCCCAGTTTGTGCCATCTTGGATCAGGCTAATTTCTGCATAATCTAGTATCCTTTCTCCCAGCTGTGATCAGCATCATATACTGCATAAAAGTGTGTGTAGTATTCTGGACAGTAAACATACATGAAATAACATTATAATTAATAGCAAATATCCTAATTTATATTTATTTATTGTGTTTGTGGACATATTCCAACCATTCTGAATCCTGTTAAATTGTAGGCCTTGTTGGTACCTTGAGGCACTTATTTGCACAATAGCGTTATTTGTGGGTTTATTTCTCATTTGCAGAACTGCCACTTTTTGCTAAATGTCCTTTGGTTTTTGTGTCCAAAATGAAAGACAAAAAACATTGTGATCCAAATTTTATGTTAAATTCGTTATTTTATAAGCTTTTAGGCGTGTATTTTTTTCCACAGGGAATGATCCAACAATAGGCAGTATGCATTGATGGTCATCATGTCTTTTTAGAGTCAAAGGCTTTTCATGTGAACTCTTTTCTGCTTTATTAGGATTGGTACAGATGGTGCCAGATGCTACCACACTAGCGAAGATCCACAGGGAGTCTGGTCTGATAGGACCATTGAAAGAAAACACAATTAATAAATGGTTCAGTCATCACCATCCTCTGGAATCAAGTTACCAAGAGGTAACATCACAATGAAGCTTATTATACATTTCATGTTCTACCATGGGGAAAAAAAACAAGCAACAAATGGCTGGAAGCAGCAAAACCAAATGTCTCAGACACAAGACAAACAAGTCAAGTGCATAGAGGCTAGGGAAGTGTCTTAAATGCCACTCTCTTTCAAAGGAGGTATTTCTCTGGATCAATACATTTTCTATAAAAGTGTGTCATATTTGAAATTTAGTAGTAAAATGAAGAGAAGCTGAAGTAGAAATTAGGTCTTGAACTCAAAGGCATTTATTTTTTGGTTCAGCTCTCTAAATCCTTTTTTTATATAAACCATCTAAAGTCTTGGTGGACCATGTTAATAGCCACTGTTTTAGAAAGCTGTTTTATCAAAACTACCTAGTCATATGATACATAAGATCATGCTTTTCATATCACATTGTGGGATTGCATGTAGTGCATCTGATTTTGTTAAACCAGACATTATGCATGAGTCAAAAAAATGGAAATTTTATTTATGGAATCAGAGGTTTCCCAAGGAACTCTATTTATTCTTTGTTGTCTGAGCATGTTCTGAGGCCCACTAAAAAACTTGAAGTCTGTGTTGCTGGGACACTTTTTAGAACTCTACTCTTTGTCCACAGTAGATTAATAGCCATAATTTTAAATTTATTGAGGAGCTTTGCGTGTTTACCACTCTGAAAATGACAGATTATTAGTAGATGTATGGCATAAGTATATTTAATAAACTTAATAATTTTCTGATTATTCCATAGGCGTTTGTTCATCAACATTTTCAGTAAGAGCTCTCAAATTCCTGGTATATCATCTTGATTCAAATAAACGGGAACAATCTATATAGAGTTATTTTTACAAGTTTTTATATTTGTAGTGTTACTGTAGAAGTACAGCCAACATTTCAATTGAAAAGTGTAATATGATTAGTTATTGATTGAAAACCTGATTTCTTGCAGCTGCTGCTGTTTTCAAAAAGGACCATTCATGTGGAATATTCTAAAACTAATTTCTATCCAATTTTCATTCCGTTTTTTAAACATATAAAATACAGTCAGATCTGATTGCATATGGCGTGCATAAAATTATTACTCTACATTCACCTTGCACTCGTTGGTGAACCTACTTTTTTTTTTACTCTTTAATAATTTTTTACTCAAACAATACTGTTTCAAAGGTGCTCAAAAAACTCATGCAGAATAATCTTTAAAATCCTCATTTTACAGTTGGGTGGACAAAGTCACAGAAAGCTCAGGTGTTTTAACGTAGGTCATTGAAGTGGGTAAGTAGTACAGTTAGACATAAAATTCAGGCAACTCTTGTCTTGTGGCCTAAGTCCTCCGCAGAGCTGTCACCTGTGCAGGTGGCACCCTGCATCTACAGGGAAATCCTTAATGTCCATAGAATTATTTACCTTGGTTTCATCCAAAACCATAAAGATTACAAATTAGTATTGTTTATAAATGAATCACATTGGGATTGAGGTTCATGGGAGATTAAGACTTTTGAATAAGATCTTGCAATTTCATTTCTTAAACTGTAGCAGGTAGGATTGAAAAAAAGACAAAAGCTCTTCCTTATGCTCTGGGGTAAGACAGTGATCATCATTTGAACCAGGAATAACTCTCTTCTGAGAGAGGACACTGAATCTGTGGGTTGGGAAAGAGATTGGGTAGGTCTCTCTGCTACAAGTCACAGTTGTTAAATACTTTACGCTGAAGTTAGCAGAAGACTTGAAATCCACCTGCCAGTGTCTGGTGAGATCATTAGATTGGACATTTTCCTGCATCTGCTATGGGCACATTTTTGGCAAGGAGCAATGCCACAGATACTGTAAAGAGACTAATAAAATAGATTTGAATGAGCCAGTCTGCTTACACAAAGCAGACTAACCATGACAGCACATATCTCCACCACATAAAAGAGCATCAGAGGAGTAGGTTATATTAAACATGACTACTAGACTGGTTTTTGGTTTAATCACTCTCTTGGGTCTCTCTGCATGACACGAGGTTTGATTCCATCGTTTATTCAGATTCGCAGGTGCTATGAGCAAAAAAAAAACAATTTGGCCTTTCATTGTGAGTTCATTTCTGTAAAATAAGGTTTAAGTCTTTGGGCTGGAATATTGTGAAACTTTATTGATTAGGACTTGAGAAAGGCAATTGAGTTCTGTGGAAAAAAGACCCATAGAGGTACAGCACAGTGGAGTGGGTGTAAAAAAACCTTTCTTTACAATGCAACTGGTTAAATTTGTGGATTTCCAACTAATTTCCAAGCAATTGTTTTTACAGTGTACATGCAGGCTATGGAACAGAAGGTGTCAGCTTTCTGCCAAGAAGCTTGTTTTTCTTAGATAGGTTTCATCTTAGAAGTTTTCCGTAAAATTCCAAGTGTCTGTAAAACACGAGTTGCAAACCTTCTTGCATTGTAACTTTGAAATTTGTGCATTACTTGTTAGACCACCATTCCTACAAGCACCTGTCTGTTAAAATTTTAGCAACATGCATAGCGTTTGTTGAACTACTATTTTTCTTTTTCTTGTTAGCATCACAAACAAATATGTCTCTGTAGATTTCCAGTAAGTGCTTCTGTTTTACCACCTAGGCAATAAGGAATTTCTTTTATTCCTGCGCTGGCTGGTGTGTTGTTACCTTCATTCTGGGAGTCTGTGATCGACACAGTGACAACATAATGCTCACTAATACTGGACACATGTTCCACATAGATTTTGGAAGATTTTTAGGTCATGCACAAACATTTGGAAGCATAAGAAGGTTAGTATCTATAGTAACGCACATACTAAACATTAAAGCAATGTTCTGAAATTTCACAGTCTTACCAGCACCCTTGAAAAAATACAAGTGAGATCATGCTTTTTTTCCTTTCTGAATTTTCCCAAAACAGCATGTTTTCATTGTTGACAAAACCTCTAAAAATATAGGAATGATTGGACAATTAATTAAAATGAGATGTTGGAGATCCCCTTTAAGTCTAAAGAAAAATAAAACCTAAATCCTTGTTTGATCAGAGATTTGAATGATGCAGTTCAGCAGTAACCAGAACATTAGATTGGTCTGTGCTAAAAGAATTCTGATGTCCATTGTTTTTTCTCTAACAGAGTAGCATTCCTATAATGGATCCAAAAAACATAGGTATATCTAATTGACCAATTTCTTCACATATTCAAAAAAGAAACAACATTTTCCGAATAAACATGGAAAATAATTACAATATGCCTCTGTCAGTAAAATTGCCAAGTTTTTCATTATATTTGGAAGTTTTACATCTATCCACACTGACCTCAGGGGCTGTTTTGCCAATGTCTGTTTCCACCTAAACAAGACTGTGATTTTTCTGTATTTGTATCTATCTGTGATGTAACTATACCATGATAAAGGTAAATAAAATAGTGTGATCATGCTTTATGGTTCTTAATATAACATACTGTGGAGGAAATGATTGGGATGGAATAAGAACACGTAGGATAATGCCAGTATGTGCAAAACACAAAGAAGCTATTATAGCAGAGTAGAGAATGGATATGTGATCCCTAGTACTGGCAGGATGGGAAGGGGGGGTGTGAGTGTGGGTGGGTGTCTTTCCTCCATGTTTCCTAATAATTTCCAGAACTCATCCCAGAATCAAGTTTAAATTAATTGTTCCTTCTTTTTTTCTTTTTTCTTTTTTTTTTTTCTTTTTCTTTTTGACTAATCTAGACTATCTCAGCGTGTCAGACAAAAATAACAGTGTGGGAGTATTGATATAAGGAAAGCTGATAGGGCTAAGTAGTAGTTCCAAGCTAGGCAGTCAAAAGATTTAGTTGCAGTGCTCAGAATTATCATCAATCATTCAGGATATGCTCCCTTAATCCTACTTATTTGCTGTGGAAAGAATAAAGCAGAACAAAGTAATAAAAAAGATACTCATGCACACTCTCAGTCAAGTGCTGCATCCCTCACTTCAGCAAACCTCCTTTTGAAGCCTGACAGGAATTTTCTTGAGCAGTAATTTTACGTGAGAAAAGAGTTATCTAGTTTGAACAACAGGAGGAAGCTAAGATAGGAGGCAGGGACATAACCACTACGTTTAAACAGAATTGTGTTTGCTATTGTGTAATAGCAATAATAAAACTAGATGTTAATTTTATTGTTTTCAAACTCAGTCATACTTCACCTTCTTATAAAGTCTAAGAAAATCACTTAAAACATAGTTACTTCCATAAAAAGCAGCCATTTTTTTCCTCTTTCTTCATGCAGTATATTGCTTTTAAACTATAAAATACAGTAATACTTTTTATGACCCCCATTCATGGAGTGCCCTCATGGTTCCTTGGTAAAACTGGAACTCACACTTAACAGTAGGTCTTGAACATCATTGGACAGTAGTTGTCTTCCTCATACCTGCATGAAACTGAGCAGATATAATATTAATGACTCTAGTTCTCATTATCTGTATGCACATTCATGAAATGTAACATATTTGTAACACCAGAATAACACATTTCCACATCTCATAAATTTCAGGCTCTCTCAGAATTTGAAACCCTCAGTGCCACTTGTATGTCCCCATTCCCACAAGGCAAGTCTTGAAGTAGGTTGAACCTCTGGCATGTTTTAACCGCTCTATATTAGGTTTTTATTTGAGTTCTTTGCATCCCCAACAGTTTCACACCCCTAAAATAATACTGATAAAACAGCAGAACAATGCTTTTAGATCTTTAGAATTATTAGTGGAATCTATGCAAATGAATGAAGGCTTATAGAAAAGAAGTCCCTGTCTGAACTGTTTAAAATAGTAACTCCTTTCAAAATTTAGGAAGATAACTTGCTTTCCACAACTGTCCATTTTCTGTTCTTAGGAAGTGCTTTTTGCCATTAACAGACTCTTATTCCTCACAAATCTTCATGAGGATAAGTCCTCTCCAGTATTCTGCATATGGAGTATTTCTTCTGATGTAAATAAAGTGAAAGGCATACATGACAGCTTTGAGAATCACACGCTGTCAGGCATGGGCTGCAGTTCTTTCTATCAAATCCAATATGAATCTTCAGAGAATCCTTTGAAGCTGATATGATTCATGCTGTCATGCTTACTTTTGCATTCATGATTGTATAACACCCCAACAAGGGATTAGCTAACTTTTCTAATTCTTACCCTCATCTTTAAATGGTGTCCAATAAAAAACTGCTCAATTTTGAGTTAAGGCACAAATCAGTAGCTCAGTTCTTATTTATTTCAGAGAGAAGAGGAATCAGGAACTTTGTCTTTTCCAGTTCCATATACATTCACAGTGCAGCACATATGTTAAATAATACCAATAATGTGTCTTTACTTGGATCAAGGAACTAATGTTTCAGAAGTGTTGGAAAGAGACATATGATGTATCTAACCAATAGCATAGTAAAAGAGCTTGGCAGAATAATTATTCCCCAACCTCTCAGGGTTTCCTACTGAACCATGAGATTTTTTTTTTTATTTATTTATTTTTAAATCATAATATAGGACACATTTTGTTAGTGGTAATAAAATACTCCTTTTATTCTATAATCTAGCTGCTGCGTTTGACCCTACATTACCCTAAAGCAATGAATTCTGCAGATACACTTCAAACTGTACAAAGAAACATTTCTCACCTAATTTCATATTACCATCCTGTTCTTTATCTACTGAGTATTCTGTGGCAATCATCTTAGACCCCCTCTGACTGAAATAGGTCTAATATTATCCAGGTAATCGTATGTGACCATGCCAGTCATCAAATGGTACAGAAGGTGTCAGGCTTACAGCTGTACCTGCCATGCTCTCTTTGCTTTTGTTTTCTTCTTTTCAGTTCTGACCGATTCCTTTTGAACATTTCTACTTTGGTGATTTAAGCAGTAGTAGATTTATTTAAATCCTGTGCTAACTGAACTAATCCTAAATTCAGCAGTTTCATCCTCTCCACTACCAGTCACTTCCAGCACTGGTGTCTACACTTTTTCAGTCAATGATGTGTATTTTGAAACCTGGTGGCAAGATATGGAGTAATCTAGCTCACAGTATGCTGTGTTTTCACCTTTTGATAACTTAGATGTCCTCTTTTGAAAAAAAAATAATAATAATAAAAAAAAAATCCAGTCATCCTGATTATTTACAACACTCAGTGGCCTTCTTTTCCCTGATCTGAATCACAGAGACCCTCTTGTCTCCTTGCCAAACTAATCCCTTGGCATGGTTTTCCCAGAAGTTAAATCTGCTAAGCTGGCTTTCTTCTATAAAGTTAATTACTAGAGGCAGCCTAAGTATTCCACTGGGAAATTACAGGTTTTTTTGAAGGAAGTTTCAAAAATAAGGGAAAATTATATTTCCCACACTTTGTTCCTAAGTCGATGTTTTCAAATACTAAAAAGCACTTAAGAAAGTCTGAACATGTAGAAATGTGGAACTGCCTCTTTTTATTTTAAAAGTAACACGTCTCAGTTTTAGTGTTACTAACATAAAATGAGTGTGACTGTCTCACTGGAAGTGTTAGTTTGAAAAACAACAACAACAAGAACAACAACATTATTTTCAGATATTTCTTTCTGAAATGGAAAAGTTGGCATATGATCAGGTGAAAATAAGTTGTGTTACATCTTTTTTACTATATTGGATCTACATGTGTTCCATAATAGGAAAAAGTGGGGGAAAAAGAAGATAGGAATTTGAAAATTTCACGTTTTACTTTTTTTTTCCTTTTAGAAATTTTGTTTAGGGTACTTACCAAACAAACAGGCTAAAACTTGAAAGAACTCAAGGTATAACTTCATTTTCTAAACTTGTGCATGGAGACTGTTGGACTACCCTGTATTATCTGCTGAAAGATTCATTAGGAATTTTCAGCATGCTTATTTATGAATTCATTTTCTGCAGTTTGATTTTATTTTTCTGGTGCAATCAGTCTAGAATTACTCATTTATGTGAACCAGTAACTCCTAATTCTTTGTCACCATTCTCTTCCAGCACTTCCTGTATGCTACCCTCCAAAAATCTCTGAGGGAAATCCAGGAAATAGTAAATTCATTACTTAGAGCATATTAACAGCCCAAATAATCTTAACAAGATTATACAGATGTTTAAAGATAGTCATACACATAAGTCTCTGCATAAAGACTGAAAGGTGAAATATGCATAAAGACCTAAAAGTGAAAGTGAGTCACCTCTAAGGTGACAAGGCCTAAAAGGGCTTGTATTTACAAGGCAAGAAGTCCATAATTCCTGAAAGTCAGGTGTTTATAATTGTCCAAATTCAACACCAAAAGCAGAAGTACAATCCAAAAACATATGAGCAGCAAAAGTTGCAGATGTGAATTTCAGATGCTCTTCTGTTACGTTTGTCTGCCTTGAAGAGCAGGTGTTTATTGTTGCTGTTTTGATGCTTTCTCTAATTATAAAGCCTGGATAGTAGTTTGCCCTTTACCATTGGTTATTTATTTTTAGTAATAGCCTCTTGTGGAGGTCATTCAGCTAGCACTGTTTTAGATCAGAATAAAGTATGTTCACTGTCCACTTTGTATTTTTATTTTTTTTTGTTACTCTTTTCAAAATACCCAGAGAGTTAAGGAAGGCACTGTTTTTCCCATTCGGTGGCTGTATGTATTTGTCCCTATCCAGTTTTGTTCATCCCAGTGCATTGTTCTTCTGCTGAACTGAGTTCCCTGGAACCAAGTTCTCATGTGCCACAACTCTTAGTTTCCCTCTTGGCTCCTCATTCAGTTCAAGCAGGGCATAAACTGCTTTGCTCTCTTCAGAAACAGCCACTTTCTTGGAGGAGTTACTGTATTCTTATTAACAATTATCTGGGCTACAGAAATTGTTTAATGCCTTCAGAGCCACCATTGGAATTCCCTCCTCTTTGTGAGTTTTACTGCACATGAGTTATTTAAGTGCTTCCCTATAATCTTCCTGCTGCAGTGATTTCTTCCAGCCTTCTCCTCTTCCCTCCTTCTCTTTCCGTTAGTCACTCTGTGTTTTGGGGGTTTTTTGTTTGGTTTTTTTTGGTGTGTGTTTTGTTGTTTTGGTTTTGTTGTGGTTCTTTTTAGAATATGGTTCTAGAAACAGGAAGTTTAATGATAAAACATAAATAAAAGAGGAAAAAAGGACATCAGGTTCACTGTCTGGTTTCATGATTTCATTTTATTTATTATCCTTTTCAAAGTATAACTCATCACAGAGTTATAACAGCATCATCCTGCTCCCATCAGAAACATTTTACTGTAGGATCTCATTCTCCAAAAGCTTTTTATACATACCATTTTAATTTCAGGGGGGTGCTGTTCTCGCACACAGTTAAGTGGACATTTATATTCAGTTCTCACACACAGCTAGGCATTTTTAAGTTAATCTTTGTTGCTTGTTCTTGGTATCTTTTTCTGCTTTTTCTGCACACTACGCCTTTGTCCTTCATACTTAACTGGAGAACATACTGATATATTTAATTCATGCAGGATTTCATCCCCTTCCCTAAGGAATTTCTGTGCAATTCAGCTTCTTCATCACTGGTTTGCTTCTCTGTTTTGCCTGGTGATATACAAAACTCCTGCAACAATCGACTACTGTTCTCCAAATAGCCATCTCATTCTCAAAAAACCTGTTAGCTGAATATTTGGTACGTATGGGATGTAAGCCACATGTTCTGTTTATTTTAAGGCAACTTTTAGGTCTGAGTTTAAGTCTTTTTTTTTTTTTTTTTGGTACAGAGGGTCAGTCAGAATACAAGAAACGGTTGTCCAAACATCTCTGTTAACAAGAGGAATTGCTTCCATCTCCTCTTATTGAATTAACTCTGAAGTGTTCTATCAATAGATTTAGTAATAAACTCCCAACAAAACTGGAAAATTTGGTAGTCTTAGAAAATGGTATAAGACATCAGGAATGCTGTACTGAGCACTTTTAAATATAGGTGTTGAACATGAAGTATATACAGAATTTAAATCCACCTTAACACTATTGTGCAGTCTGGGTGCTGGTGACTGAATGCACGCCTGTCTGAATAGAGGATCCTAACACAGCTCGTAAGGTGCCTGAGCTGGACCCAGTAGTGCTTTTTAATCAGTGCACATGGTTGCAACAGAACAATGTTTGAAACTATGGAAGACATGTATGTTCTTAAAATAGATTACAACTTCTTTCAGGGAGGTTCTTTTTTGGATTCTTCCAAAATATGCAATCAGCTGACTGTACAAAATGGTTGGAATTCTGTGACATAAGTGAATGAATTCTGTGATCAGACTGCAGAATAATGAGTGATCACAGCAGAGACTGGGGCAGTGCAGTCAGAGTGAAAACCATCAAGAGATACCTCAAACTAGTTTCTGCTTTCCCATAATTAATCTATTGCCAATTTTCTTGTAACAGGATAAGCTTCCAGATCAGTGCCACTGGCAATACATGCTGCAAGTACTAGGTCTACACTGAGACCTGTTACCATGTCTCACCTTAGCTGTCAACATTTGTGTTTGCTATACTGTCACCATAGTAATCCTATGGAACCAGGTGTAATCAAATCTCCTTTACTTACAAACTCAGTAACTTCAGTTGTCCCACAGTGAAAGGGATTTCAGTAAATCATGTTCCCTTGCATGTTGTGCAGCCAAGGGGCACAAGTCAGTAGTTCCTATGGCTCAGTTTACATGGGGAAACTAGATGTTAGCAGAATGATTAATCAGAGCCCTTAGCTTAGGTGAGGATTATAGCTTGTTTTCTACCATATCCGTTAAGCATGATTAAATCTCGGTGTAACCAGTTCAATTACTGACAGAAACAGATAAATCTTTCAGATCAGGCCAGTCCAATGTGTGAAGTATTTCTTTTACTACTGATTAAAATAGCGGGTATGTCCAATACAGTGATTTTACTGGAAAGCTACCATTAAGGCTCTGGTAGTGAAAAATAATTGTAACAGCAAGGTTGATACACACATAAAAAGAACTAACTTAATGAAAAATAAGACCATAATGGTTTAAGAACTGTCTTCAATTATCTAAGGAATTCGGGAGATTCTTCTAGTTTGATGTTTCTGCCTCTAGAGATAGATGTTAATATAAAAATAATGTGGGGAAAACTGTAATCAGAAATCAGAAATGAAGTTTGAATTTGTAGTTACAAATTTTTTTATGCTGTAGATATCTCAAACAGCAGCAGAAATGGCAGAAAAGCCACATTATTTGGTATAGGCTTGACTTCTGCTTATTTGGTTGGAGAATGTAGGTCAAAAATATTAAATGCCTGTTTTGAATGTCCAGGCCATGTGGTCTACCTGAGCCAAGGGTACTCAGGGCATTCAGGGTTCTTTCTGTGTAAGTGTTAAGGGGATAAATAACACTAAATTACACCAGGTTCCCAGGGCTATGTCCAGTTGAAAACCTTCCAGGATGACCTTTCAAGGCAACCAGTTTCAATGTTTAGTTATCTGCATCATGAAGGGGTTTTTATTTATGGCCAGTCAGAACTTCAGCTGTTTCAATTTTCTCTCTTATTCTTGCCTGGATCCACCTGCTTCATAACCTCCTATAGGTACTACAATATTGCTTTTGGTCTCCTGAAAACCTTCTCATCTTCTGGGTAAACAGGCACACCTTCCTCAACATAAGCAAGTGCTCTAGCCCCTAAACATCTTGGTGGCCCTCTGCTGAACTTGCACAGTGGCATCTTCCTTGTTTTGGGATGATACGGACTAACAAGTGCTAAGTAAAGGGCATCTACTGGTTGCTCTTTTCTGAATTCAGCCCAGGATCCTGTTAGCCTTCATCACTTCCAAGACTCATGTTTGGCCCACCACTGTCACACACTCAGCTCTCTGCACACCACCTGGAGGGCCTTGTCAGTGAAGACTGAAGCAGAGAAGGCAGTGAGTCCTCAACCTTGTCTGTGCTTCCATGTCACTAAATCACCAGTCATCAGCAGATCTACATTTTGTTTGTTTGTCCTTTTACTAATGATCTATCAGTAGAACTTCTTGTTGCACTTCATTTCCACCAGCAGTTTTAACTCTAGTTGAGCTCTGGCTTTCCTAATGGCACTTCTGCATGCTCAGACAGAGTTTCTATATTTCTCCTTGTAGCCAATACTTACTTCCACTTCCTATGTATTTCCTTTTTGCCCTGAAGTCAGGAGTTCCCTGTTTGGGCAAGCAAATCTCCTTCTCTCAGTTACTGGAAATAAAAGCTGTTAAAATACAATTGAGAGTAAATCCCTCAGGATAAATAAATTCTGGGTACTTTAGAAAGTTGTTTCAAATTTTCTAATTCACTTTTCTGTTCCTTTTTATAGCATTGTAATTACTATTTGGCAATTGAAATACAGACTGTCATTTTTTTTAGACATAGGTGGTTATATGGCAGATCTGGGTGATTTGAGAAATAAAGTCTCAGCAACAGGTTTTTTACACTTTTTGGGAGCAGACATGTATCTGTGGAACTGTTACCAAGATTTCTTCACTAAAAGAAATAGAAAATAGAAAAGTTTTCTAAACAAATCTGAACATAGATTTGCAGTACGAGCCAGTGAAAATGCAAGTGGTACCAACTGTTCTTGAAGTCAAGGGGAAAACTGCTCTCAAATCCATCAAGTGAAGTATTTATGTTATATACCAGGCTCAGAATGACTGCTGCTATGAAGTCACTTACAATATATTTACATAATTGAGATTCTATGCTTGCTGAAGTGACTGTCACTTCCTAAAACAAGTTTGGGATGGACGTGACATCTTTCAATATTATCATTAGTAACCAGTGTAATGGGATAGAGCGTGTTTGTTCATTTTTTAGTAGAGACCGATTATGAGAGTGTTTGACTGTGATGAAAGTTGGGATTAGCAACAATAGGTAGTTTTTCAGAAAGGGATCTGAGAGCTATACTACTGACAAGTTGAATGTGACTTAATGATAGAACATTGAATTGTAAAGCATGAAATGTGAAATAATCTTTTGCTTCATGTGACACCAATAAAAATTTCGCTGGAATATTTTCACCATTTTACTTTAAGAAAGATGGGGATAAGGAGTCCAGAGAAACTACATGGAGTCCAGAGAAAAGCAATTAAAATTATCAGACATCTGGAAAACAAGACTTATGAGAAAAGGTTGAAACTATTGTCTACAGATGATTGAGGAAAGATATAATAACAGTCTGCAAATACATTTGAGATTGCTGTAAGGAAGAGAGGATCTTCCTGTCCCCTTAGGAAAGAACAAGTATTAATAGATTTAAAGCACAGCAAGGTTAGATTAGACATTAAGGAAAAAAACTTGAGGGGAGATACAGGAACAGAAACTTTAAAGGGAAGTTGAAGAAGAACTCTGTCAATAAAAATCTTTAATAAGCTAAATAAGCATCTCAAAAGCATGTTTATGGTTGATCTTATCCTGATAAGCAGAAAAGTAGAGCATCTCCTGTGGTCTGCTTTCAGGCATATTTTTTAATGACTCTTCAAGTACTTGATTGAGATGAATTTTATTGTGCAGTTTTTCATGTTTCATTCTTTAATAAATGAAAGAAGTACACTTACTCTTGTTTTTTTTCTGTGTCTACAAATATATAGGATTATTATGATGAGATGTTTTCTCATCATAATAATCTTAGAGAAATGAGCACTCATGTTCATTTATTTTGTGTGTGTTCTTCAATAAGCTTTTGGCTTTTGCTGCAGAGCAAAGTCTGTCAGCATTCAAACACTCCCTATAAACTTTTCTTATTTTACTGGATACATCTAAATTTCACGTAGTTATTGTGAATACTATGAGTCACTCTTGACTCAACCAAAATGGTTTTAAAGCAGTCAGGGAATGTATGGAGGCATATGCTGTTGAGCAACTGATTTTAAATTGTAAACAGTTCTGTATAGTTTCTCACACACTGTCTCCTGTGTCCATATGTCTCCTATGTCCATATGACAACTTAGACTACATCTGTTTTGATCATTGTATTACTATGTGTGACTTGAACTTTTCCGTAACTACACTACTAGGAAGTTTAGACTGAACCAGAGTAAAGGTCATTTGTTATTATCTCAAATGCTTTTTCTAATTAATATAAAAGGAAGGCAATTTATCATTCTGAAATGTTCTGTACCGTGAGATTCGTAGTAGGAAAAACTAAAACCATTGTTGACCTTACAAGCTTTGCTAATCAGTTTACATCTAGGGTTTCATAACAAATCCAGATTATCTTATTTGTCTTCTTGGAAGGCAGCATATTTCTAGCCTACAGTGAAACTCCAGTAAAACATTCCCATCACCCCAGACAAAGTTTGTTTTTGCATGATGATCTCTTCAGTTGCTTGAGGTTTCCTTTCTTTCCTCCCTCTCATGACATATCAGCCAAACATTCTTAATCTCCAGAGGAACTGTAAAACACATTCCCATGAAAATCTTAAATCTCTAAAAGGAGTACACAAAAAAAACCCTACAAAACCAAAAACCACAAAAAAAACCACAACACCATAAAACTAGCCTTGCTTATCACTGAATGATTGAGTAATCTCTTTTGTCACAGCCATATTAAAGTGTAAGTCTTTAAGGTCCAGGACTGCAATCAGACTGTCATAAATGGAGGTGGTTACCTTTTTGAATGATTTCTATTATAAAACCAAAAGCTCATCAATCTCATCTAGGGCTTTAGTGGGAAAAAAAGAAAAAAATGTGAAAAAAAAAAAAAATGAGGGAGTTGTGATAAGGTAACTTGGGAGGCTTGCTTGCTGTACATCTTTGGTCTGTCTCAAGCCACACCAGTTCTTTCAATGAGGTTTTTTATTCTAGAAATTATAGTACCTGACATTGCCATTGTACAGCAGAGCTCATTCAAGAATGCTTTAAATCTGTAATTCTTCAGCACAATGTAAAGAAGAAAAAAATAAAAGGCTTTTGTTCTTCTACAGAGATACGGGTTTTACTTGATAATACTTCCTCATACCATTTTTGTTAGACTTACACCAGTTATTTTATTAATTTGATGGAAGCTGCAAGTTGTAATAGATACAGATTTTAGGCCAAGGGACTCTTGTCCCATTGACTGTAATGCAGTCATTCATCGTTGAACATCCTATGAATGTAAAGTATTACAGGGCTTAGCTGTGATCTTGAGGGTGTGGTTTAGGGTAAAAAGTATTTCGTGTTTATATCTTTTAGATAACTTCACGTGAGCAAGCTATGTAATAGATTTCTGTATAAATGAACAATGTCTTTCATAGTTATTACTGCCAGCCTTTGGATGCATTGCATATCTTCTGAATAAATACCATCATTTAATATGATCTTAGCTATATTCCACAATGAAGGCTGCCGGTTAGAGATGTACTGGTTTAAATACAGAAATAAAAGCTGTGCTTCATTTACACGTGTGTGTGTGTGTGTGATGAATTAGAATGCCCATGCAACACTGGGCCATGCATTTCTTCTATAGGCTAAGATAGCCTCTATTGTTTGCTGATTTAAATTTTTCCATGCATAATGGACGGTTACTTGACTTGGCCTTTTATATTGTTGCTGGAGTAATTTTTAAACTATAGCCTTCTATGTTTTTATATTCCAAAGGAGTCTGTGAAAGAAACAAAGAACATTTAGCATCTATATGCAGACACTCAACCCTGTCAATTGGTTTTTCAGAATCCTTAATGTACTCTTCAGTGAGTAAGCGTCTCCTCCCACTGAAACTTTGGGTTTCATTATTATTTTGAGAAGTGACTGTGTTGTTCCTTCTCGTGGGTCTTGTCTCCTATATGAAGTTGGTTTTATGTTTTTTTGGTTGTTGTTTTTTTTTTTTTTAATATCATTTCAATTGCAAAGTATTCCCTTTATGAGCAGCCAGCTTACATAGACACATGCAGGAACAGAGCTTCAGCATCTGACTGACTGCATGGGTTACCTTGTGGGAGAGACTCTGATATCATAAGACCCTGAGCAAACCCAGTGAAAGCAAATTTCTACATTGCATTTTGCAGGTTCAAAAGGGAGGACAGGCCTACCAGCTTAGAAGACAGTTTCAAATGATACTGAGAAATTTAAGAACCTTACAAAACTGCTTAAAATAATCTTACAAGTAAAATTAATCTATAAATAATATCAATACTGAAATATTGGTTATATGTTCAAACAGATCCTTTAGCAACAACAGTGAGAAAATTTGCTAGTGTTGTAGTCATTGCATTATGTGGAAGTTGGCCCACAGCCCAGTCCAACAACATTAAACACCATATTTTTCCAGTAAGGTAGTTTCTGATTGGAGTATCTGTTTTCAGCTCAAGTAGCTTAATGTGGAATACTTGCACTAACTCATAAAGGGTTCTGGTTTCCTACTGTAGTTGTGTCCCTTGATGCAGTTGAACATCAGGAATCAAACATGAACTTTGAGCATAATACATCGTATGAGACCTTTACAACAGTAGTTTTGACTTTGAGTGTTTTAGCCCAAAAATGTAAATGCAGAAAAGAAACAGATTTGGTTTTTAAACATTCTCAAGATGCTAAAATGCTTTTAAACCAGGATTTAGATTGGACTTCTATCTAAAGATAATTTCCAAAATTAGGGAAACTCCTCGGAAGGCTTCTCTGTCTTATTTAAGAATGAATCAGCAAGCAGAGTGGACTCAGACTCAACCCCCATTTGAGGTTTTAGCAAGAAACAGAGATTTTTTTTTTTTATTTTTTTTTTTTTCCTGCTTTCAGGCTTCCCAAGAACATTTAGTTTACTCAAGTTCATTTTGAAGTAAGGGTTAACATGGAGTTTATATTTCCTTGGAATATAGCCCTCTAATCTGTTTACATGCCTCTGTATACCCAGTTGTGATGAGTAAATCACTGCAGTGGTTTTGTCTGTGTAAGGATACAGTGTATCAGGCCTTTCTGGAACTATCAAATAAGATTGTTAGCAGCAGCCTGGCTAATCTGTTTTCTTCTGCAGTAGCTTACCATAGCCACAAACTATGCTAGTGATAAGAAAGAAAAGGCGAGACTTGGTGTCAGATTCTGCACCTCATTTACTCTAGGCAGAACACAGAGTAACTACAGAAAAAAAGACAATGTATTTAGATTTATTCCATTGTAACTTGGGTCAGAAACATCCCTTTGGAATAGTATATATTTAATGATAGCATCATATGTTGATGTTGTTGTTGGATTGTGGAGTTGTAGCTTTTTTCTGAAATTCACTTCTTGCCTAGTAAGGATCTGATACTTACATCCCATCCTCTTTGTGAGCAAGTTTTAAATATTTCAATACCAGGAAAGAACTTGTTTCCAAATTCACTTTCAGACTGGAATATAGAAATGAAATCAATGAGAGTTTAGAAAGAAAAGCAAAGAACAGCCAGAGAAAAAAATGGAAGTTCCAAACTTGTTCACTTGTTGGGTTTCTCAGTAGGAAGCTCTTATTGTGAGACCTATCTCAGCCCCGCTTAGTCAGTGACACCAGGCCAAGGAATAGAACTGTCGACATTGATGAAAGGAGAGATGAAACAATGAGGAAGGTAATACTGCAGGAACACATGTGAATAATGAGTTACAAATATTAACTGTCTTGCATGATGTGGTGTTTCCGGTGAGATTTCTCATGTAATTGTTCTTTTTTCAAGGGATCGAGCTCCTTTCATCTTCACATCAGAAATGGAGTATTTCATCACAGAAGGTGGAAAAAACCCACAGCGCTTTCAAGAGTTTGTGGAGCTTAGTTGTCGAGCTTATAATATAGTCAGGAAACACAGCCAGTTACTCTTGAACCTGCTGGAGATGGTAAGAATTTTGAGGATGAAATAAAAAATCAATTTCCTCTGGTGTCCTCTTCTCTTTTACCACTGCTCCGCTGCTTCCAGCAGCACTGTGATTTGAAGAGGTATCAGCTGCTCTGCTAGAAATGTTAGTGCTGACACTTCCTGTGAAAAAACAACAACAACAACTATCTAGTTCCAGTGCTAATTTCTGAGAAAAGCTAAGCTGCTTGTTTTGGGTTTTTTTTTATTGTTTCGTTTTTGTTTGTTTGGTTGGGGTTTTTTAGATGCATTATTTTTTACAAAAGAGTAGGAAACTGCAAAAGCTACTGGGTACAAGTTTCACGTTCAGGAATTTCCCTCAGCCCTTTTTCTAGGTCTCCTAGCAATAATTTACCAATCCCTTTTATGGGTACAGGAAGACAAAATCAATTAAATATTTCAGAGTGGGTGATGTGGCAGTGCCTTGCAGCACTGCAGCTAGCAGTGATGACATTAGAATGTTTATTTACACATTTCCACACTCTCTTCTTAGGAAAGAAAGAGCACTATCCGTATTAATGCAGGTTTAAAAATTGTGTTGTATAAGACTTCAAGACCCCTCAGAATTTTTATCCCTTGAATTTTCTTGCTGATTCACGTGCTGTGGCAGATTCCATAACTGCTTTATGCCTCTATTTACTTAGTGTATAAAAGGTTAATGATTTTTGCCCTTCATGGGTAGAATGATAATATTAAATTAATTAATATTTGCTAAGTTGTTGCTTGGCTAAGATATTAATCTAAACCTTATGTCCCTGTGCACAACCTAAGTGATTGGTCTGTGCATGAAAAAAATCTACACAACCTTATGAACAGAACCGCTGCTGACGGTGGGGTACAGCCAAGAAGTATCTATCTGTTCTACCATTTCCAACTTCTGCAGTGGGGAGGGGAGAAATGGCAAGAATTTGGTCATCGTATCTCTCTTGTCCATGGCTTCTTCTGCAGTGCTACAGCTAGTGATTTCCATATATGGGACAGGAAGGCTTGCCCTAGATCTCTTAACCTTAACCCTGATTGTAGGTAGTCATAAAGGTGCAGCAAAACTCCATTCCCATCTAAAGCATAATTCTGCACTGATAGCAGTGCACAGTACAGTTGTAGGAGATACTGCCTAATTAAGGAGCCTTCGGAAAACTCAAGAGCATCCATGCTTTTTCATCCATGACAATCTCTGCATTTCTGAACAGGTTCTCTAAAACTGCATGCTGCAAATCTTCTGCCCACCTCCTTGTGCCCAGTGCAGTCCTTTTTTCTGCTATCAGCAGAGATAATGATGTTAGATTACTCGGGGATAACAGAGGGGGAGCGTTAGGAAAATGTTCCCAGCAGGAGCTCTGAAATAACTAGCTATCTCTGCCTGGATATAGCTCAGGTTTGTCTCTATTCAGGTCATGCTGCATCTTTTGTTTCTGCTGATGTTTAAGGAGAGGTAATAGTGCTGAGCTAAAAGTCAGCATGCAGATATGTTTTCACATTTGTCAGTGAGCTGCAGTTTAGTCTGTTGTGTTGCATTTCATAACTGAAAAATAACTGGCAACATACTTGCACCCCATTGATGAACACTTTCTATCAAAAGGAAATTAAATAAACAAGGCAAGTTTGCAAACTCCTTGTTTCTGCCAGTGATGTTCAGAAGGTAGAGTCTGGTTTTGCACTTGAAATGGGGTGTTGGTCTGAAATTAATAGTATCAAAATGTTTCTGTTTCATGTGTCATATCTAGAAAAGTAAATAGACTGTGAAGAAATTGCATTTTTAATTCATTTCCATGCAAAATATCAGATGTTATCCTGAAGGGGCAAGATAAAATAACCATTGCCTATCTGCCCCAGTGGTAGTCTAAGATTTCTCTCACTATCTGGAAGTCTGCAACATTAATCTTTCTTTCACCTCCCACATTCTGTTTTCTGGGATGCTGTTTTATAAACATGGTTAAAAATTCTAAAAAAAATTAAAAAGAGGCTATTTTTAAAAAATACAGTGCTTAGTAGGAGTAGCAAACTGTGTGCTGGATGGCCAGTGACTGCTAGTGGTTTCAAACAAACCATGATTATAAACACTTTGGCATTTTTGGCCCAGTTTGGGACTTAATGCTTTTTCTTGGTAGTGAGCAAAATGTTTCTAGGGCTGTACTGACATTTGCTACTAAGAGTAAGAAACAATCCATGAAGTTTGCATTACTTTTGAAAGCAGAAACAACTGTGGAAGACCCAAGAGTTATCATAGAGAGGGTGACTGCAGGACACAAGAACATTTCAATGAGTTTTTAAAAAATGCAGTGCTGTTATAAAGAATTTTTTAGGTATAACATTATTAAAAGGGGCTTAAAGGTGACACTAGACAGGAAGTAATTGCCTTCTTTTTTTTTTGTCTCTGTTGTGACAAGAAACAGATCTACCTAATAGTATGAAACAGGAGCCAGTACCTAGACAAAGCAGATCTAAAACTCAAGAAGCCCATGTACCCATACAAGCCATTTGACTCTTCTACAACTCAGAATCACCATTTGAGAAAAGAGTATCAGGAAACACCCCAGTTTGCAGGTCTAACACATGAAAATTACATGCCAAAGACTATGCATTTTTCATGGCAAGGTGGGCTAAATGTCACACACCAGGTCTCAATCCAGGCCCAAGGAGAGCATAAGACAGCTCCACCAAGGGAGTCAGAAGGCCTGGGGTAGGACTAAGTGTGATAGGTCAAGGCGTTCATGTGGCCAAACAGAGGGAGCAATTCAGGCACTTCAGCTTAGGCGTCTAGTGACATTTGAGTTGCCCTAGGAATCCTGTAGTTGTTTTATGAACAGTTGTTCCATGTCGTGTCTAATTAGCATCTAGTATCACTAGCCGTGGTTTTTCAGAAGCCTCATCCAATCAGGGGACTGGAAATATGAAAGATATTGTGCATGGTGCAAAAGGGATGAAGCACTATAATAAGCCTCTAAGACTCTCTTGCAGCCAGTAAAGCACTGTGTTTGGTTCTGCCCAACTAAACACGTTTTTGCTTCAGCAGATGTTTTTCCACCTTCTGCAAAAGTAAACCTGAATAATAAAAAATTTCCTTTTTTCACTTGCACTCACAAATCATTCAGATTATGGTCATATGTGGCATTGTTGCCTTTTCTAATTCAGGGCAAGAAGCTTAATTTGCCTATGACCAACTTGATTTTTGTTTACAAAAAAAAGCAAACGGGGCAGGAGTTGTTATCATCTTTTATAAATGCGTTGAGAGATTGCAGATAAATAGCATTGTGTGTCCTTAAGTGCTGAATGTTGTTATTGTCCCTGCTCTCAACTCACTTAAATTCACCTCAGTGAGCTTTCTCATTTTCTCTGCTCCTTGCTAACCAGAATTCTGTGAGACAGCCATCTAATTGACCAGTAGTAGTATAGATGGGGTCATATACAAAGCAAGATTTTCCTCCTAATGCCTAAAAGAAAATATAAAAAATATTTAAACTTAACTTAAAAATATTGAGAAGGTTTGAAGGAATAGGGAAAATAGCATTCCATCTCATTTTCCCTTATGCTAGTCACCTCTCAACAAAACCTTAAAATAAAAGCAGTGCTTCCTTTCTTCTTTGCTGTTATCCACAAAATTCAGTGGGTCTTTCTGTCTGAGCTAGACATAAATATCAATGAAGAATGCACAGCAGTGACTGAAAATTCAGATATATTTCCTTCTGAGCAATGTGGAGTGATTTTTTTTTTCTCTCCATTACACCCAAAGCATCACTCTCATCTTGCTGTGATTGCTGAGAAAAATTAGTAGGTTTTGAAGTGGTCAAAATTAGTTTTGTTGTTAACATTTTAAAATACCTGGGGATTGGTGTATGGTCAATTGGACACAACCAGTTGTCTATCCTATTTGTTGCATTACTTTGCAAGGAGAATATTTGCATTATTTGTCTTTTGAACCCTAGCTGGCCAACTAACTAGGACAGATCTGTCCCAGATCCATGAAAAATGACAAGCTACTCTAAATGGCAGTTCTCTGCTCCTCAGTCAGGCAGGGCTTCTGCTATGAATTGACATCTAAAGAAACCTTTCTCCTTCACTGACTGTAAGGGGAGTGAATCTGTGACCCCATTGCAGGAGAAGTCCAGGGCAGTGATTGTGGAATCAGTAGTTACGAATGTGAAGGTGATATTGGACTAAATTGGAATAGGACCAGGATAACACTGAGCGCATAATGGAAACATGGTTACCTGTGGTTCAGGTGGCTGAAATTGGCTGCCTTCCCTTTATCACCATTAGGAAGCTATGAACAAAGCTCAGTGATGCACACATGGAGATTATATCTGAAGAGAAAATAAATAACTAAAATGGAGCAATGATTTTGACCCAGGCTCTTCCCAGCACCTCAGTCTGAAGGTTTATGATGTACTATATTCACTTTAGTGTTCCAGACATTGCTCTAGTATCAGAACCACTTTTCAGACAGCAAAACTTTGTGCTTCACAAGAAGTCCTTTTGGTCTAACACTGTTCTTTTCTCAGTTGGCCCCATTAAATTTAAATTTCTTTTTAATAATTAGTGGACTAATTATATTTATTTACCTTAAGATGCTGCATGCAGGATTGCCTGAGCTAAACAGCGTTCAGGATCTGAAGTATGTGTATGATAACCTCCGTCCTCAGGACTCAGACCTTCAGGCTACAAGCTACTTTACAAGGTAAAACCAGAATATAATCCAGAAAGTTCATCTCCTTAAGGCATGAAGTGAAGCTGTCAAATTAAAAAAAGAAATTTTAAAAGAAGCCGTTTATCTGGTTTGTTAAGAGGTTGTAATCAGTGAAATTACACAAAAAGATAATTGGTCTTCACATATTTACTTCAAAAAAGTCCATTCCTTATACATATTATAACAGTTTCTGGCAGAAACTGTTGCACATTTGTGGTACAGTTGTAGAAAGCCACTTAGTGCCTGGAGATTTCTTTTGCTTTCATGGTGAAACCATCCTGGCTTATACCTAGTAAGCTTTTCTCTCTGCTTTTAAATGCAGCAGCTACTTGCAAAAGGATTTGGACTGCATAAAAAGGTTCATCTTGTTAATGGACTGAGTGAGAACCTGGAATTTCCACACTTTATTCTCTTTTTGTGTTCTTTTTTACATTCTGTGTTGCTTCAGGCAAGTTACTTCCCCTCTGTTAGCCATAGTTCCTCCATGTGCATAATGGTACTGATTTTTCTTTTTAAGCACTTAACAGACCTACCACAGAACAGCATTGTATGTGAATAGATGTATGTTTAAAGCTTGATTTGTGTTAGGATAACATAACCTTTCATTTGTTTGTGATAATAGTTGAAGAATATTGATGAGGAGCTGCAGATGGCCTGTACAAAATCAGTTTGAAGTCCTCCATGTTGATCTTTTGGGTCAGGCTTCTGCATTACATATAATTCCAGCTGTTTATCTGAAGGTTCTCTAGATGGAGCCAGTGAAGACTGTCTGGATTTGGAAATTCACTTTCCTATTCTGTGCACAGTATGAGAAAATCTGTCCCTGTCAAATCCTGTCCTGTGCAGCACCGTTTCCCAAGGACAGTCTATGAATTCACACACCCTGGATACCACATACATATGCAAAGCAAGCCAGACACTTCTGACCTCAACCACTGGCCCAAGTACAGGGCACATACCCATCACAGCACTGGACTCTGAGTGAAGGTCTGCTTTCAAAATCAGAGCCCCAAAGGACACTCCTATAAGGCAGCACAGTTCTCTGCACTGTGCAAATTGCCTCGAAACAAGAGGAATCCCCCTACCCTTCACTGCAACCAGAGAGCACATTGCAATGACTAAATGAGATGAAAACTTGATCTGGAGCAGCTGAGCCAGTCTCATTACCATTATAGAGGCCCATCTGAAGATTTGGGGCAATTTGAATTGTGTTGCTTATATAGCTCCTTTTCATATATTAGAATTGGAAACTGAGCCTGCAGACTCAGACCTTTCTTTGGAGAGAAAATGGGGAACCTCTCAAACAAAACTATTGTTCCATTACTTTACACACAGCAGAGCACTGAGTTGCTTCTCCTTTAACACTTATTTTTTCATATGCTTTCACTCTTGCTCCTTAACAAATTGTTTTACTTTAAAATTTAATTACAGCTTATATATATTCACCTTATATTCACCTTATCCTTTCCTTCAAAATTTCACATATTCCCAACTTACAGACTTATATTTCCATTTCAAATAGGAATCACGTAGTTTCTAATTAGAACGTAAAGTGTTGACTCTGTCAGATAGTTTGGGTGGTTGTTTCTGTCCCTCATGGGTAAAAAAACCCAGTTAATTTAATTAGTGAAAAACAGGCAAGGATTTATGCATAACAAATCCAGAGATGTGAGTCTCAGAGTGAAAATTGTGTGTCATGTAAAGCTCAGAGGTAGTGCCTGGCTCTCTTCTGAGAATGGAAAGGTTCAGGATGCTTTTCAGTTGGGTATGTTTAAAACTGTGTTTAGGATTAGTATTACTGCAGTCTTGCTTAGCTGGAAGACAAAGGATTTGGGTTCGATTCAGGGCAGAGCTGTAAATCCACACTCTTTCCTGGAGTTGGACAAGGTGGTTGTGTGTGTTTTGATGTTTCGGGTGAAGGAAGTGAGAGACTCAAGAGTGGGAATCCAACTGCAATGTTGCTCTGCCAAAGCATGTGCCATAACAGTTGGCATTATGGAGGAGATGTGGCTCAACACAGTCTTGAAAGCAGGAAGAGTTGGTGGGCTTTGTTGCCCGGAAGAGGTTCGTATTAGGATTAGGATACCCTGTTCAGCCCAAAGAGGTAGGCCAACATGTCCTTCTTCCCATTAGATTTCTTGTTAGGGTTGATGATAAAACAACGAAGGCCTTCAGAGTGGATTTGCCACTGAAGTCCTGCTTACCAACAAAACTGGCATCATGGTGCAGTTCTGGAGAGTGACATGGGTTCTGTTTTTATTTGAAACGATGTTTTATGCTAAAATGTTTTTATTGAACTCCAGATCTATTGTTCCATTGTCCTTGAAAATGCTGAAATGTAATTTATTATTGTCCATAGAGATCATGTAGAAAAGTTAGATATTGCTATAGTCCATATTTTGTTCTTTAATACTCTCAGGGTAAGTTTGTATTATATATGTTCATTTGGAAGAAGAAAGCCTCTTGTCAGCTCATGAATTTCCATGGATCTCATTTCTCTTGGTGCTTTTTTTTCCTTTATTCTTATTTCTATTCATGTTTGAAAAAAAAATTGTGGTAACACATGTATTAACTAACATTTCTACATGTCTTAATGGGGACAGAACATCAGGTTTCATGCCTAATCCTAATTTAATTTCTGAAAAATGTATCCAGGCATCTTTCAACATAAAGACTATCAGGGATGGCCTGATACCCAGATCCATGCAGAACGTAGCCCTCTGTGTAAGCATTTTCTGATGTGCCCCTGGGAATGTTAAAATATTGAGGGCTTTGTGAGCTTTGTGTTACCTACGTCATCTTTGTTCCTTTCCTTCAGAGAAATGATTCCCTACCTCTTTGTTATACAGGAAGTCCAGCTGAGAAAAAGTCCAGTCACTCACATCTCATGGTCACTCTGTAGCTTATTCCTGTATCTATTTTTTCAGGCTGTCCTTAGAAAGCCAAGAAAATTAAAAGTTCTGGTTTTTGACATAACTTCCAGTAGGTCTGAAATCCATCACAACTCTTAGCTCCTTTTTCTCCATGAACTTCCAGAAACATTCTATTGTTTTAAATAGTTCTTTTTGAGATAAGGAATGGGGTCATTGGAATGTTATAATCTGCCAACAGAAAGTTATTTCTTGTTCTAACTACAAGGTAGTTATTGTAATCTTTCTGATTCAATCACATGCTGTATATGTCCTGAAAACTCCTATCTTCTGCTAGTGGAAATAGGAGAACATTATCTGTATTTCTGTAGAAATAGGTTGCTTTTAGCAGTTGTCCGGGTTTGGGTTGCCCAATAATACTGACACTGCCTCTTCTGTTGTTTAAAAACAACATGTAATGAGGAACAATGTCATGAATACTCCTGGCAAAACAATGGTAATTTGATCTTTGCTGTTACCTTTTTAGCCAACAGAATAATACTACGAGAGCTTGCACTGTAACATATTGACCCCTTTCAGGATCATAAAGCATTCTGTGTTTTACCAAATTCCTTTCCTCTCATTCTTGATTTAAGACATGTTCAACCATCTGTATTCTCATTTGTGTGCTGTTTTCTTCTCCCATTGGGTCAGTTCACTGCTATGAGCTGATGAGCAGCAGTGTTAAGCCTCACAGTTTACAACCTTCTGGAAGGTCGCACCATCAGATCGTGGATAAACAATGCAGCAACTGAGAATTAAACAAGAGTTTCTGTGTTTGCCTGTCATTTCTGTGCACCTAGAGCCAAATGAAACATTGTTGTCCCTCTAGCATCTGCCCTGAACTCAGTTTGATCCTTGAAACTCAATTTGATCCTTTCTCCTCCCTCCTTTCCTCTTCCCCTGAAAACACAGTTTTACCAGAAACTGGAAAACCATCTTACCTCTGGATATAAATTTCCTCTTTGGCTTTCTGCAGATGTCTTCAAATGTCAGGATGGTGTCACATGCTGCCTGACATTTTTTATGTACCTGTAAAGGGGTGTATATTTTAAATTATTTTAAGGGATTAAAGTTAGCCTAATGCAATGAATAGAGTTGATTTCAATTGATTGCAGTATGCAATCTAACCCACTTACAGAAGCCCATGAATAAGAGATGCACAGTGGATCTGACAATTACCAGCAAAGCACTATTGCATATCTTCAGCAGCCTGATTGAGGGGGGTGCTGCTTGGGTCAGCTGCCGTCTTTACTTATGTATTAACAGGATCATTTGTTAGGTACCTGCCATTGACCAGGTCAAGCACATCCACCCCAAATGACAAATGCCAGCAGTTTCAAAAGGGGAAAATTTAGAGTAACTGCTTTCAAAACATGATGCTAATCTCAAACTCATCAGCCAACCTCTGTTTCTCAGGTGGCTGCAGATACTCCAGCAAGAAATCTCCTGAACAACTGAAACACCAGTGATAACTGGTGACTGCTGAAAGGGCATAGACAAAACTATGGTACTAAACTTCTCTCAGCAGCTTTTAAGCAGCCTGTAAAGATCATGGTATATGTGCTTCAAAGGAACAGAGGCAGATTTCCTCCTTGAATTTGTGTTGTTTGAGATATTCATACTGATGCACAAACCACACATGCCACCAGCTCAGGGAAGAGGAATGTCCTCTTTTCTGGGAGAGGCCCATAGGAGGACTAGTAGGGAAACTAGACTGGAAGACGGACTTTGGGAGAGAATGTGGTGTACTCATCTCATGGGATCAGAGTTAGTCTGAATAAACCTGCATTTTAAAGCGTATCAAAAAAAGAGGTAAAAAGAATATTATTATTGCCTGCATACTATCACAGTGGGAAATAAGCTATTAAACTGAAAGGTTATCACTGCTGTACACACAAAGAATATCAACTGGCCATAAACAGATGTTGCTGAAAATTAGAAAGGTCTGTCCCTGAAAGCAGTAATATTCTGGAAAAGTCTGTTAAGAGCTGTTGGGAGCATCCTACCCAACTTGGTTTAAAATGGACCTTGGTAAATTCATGTTCATTAACATCTGAGAATCCCATGAAATTAAGTTTTGCTCATTCTACTCTAAATTATTTCAGGCTTAGTTGGAAATGAGAAGCAGGATGCCATCAGGAATGTTAAGGTTTGAAATTAATATTACGTGTGTATATATATATATACACACACTGAGACTAAGATTTGGATAACTAGTCACTCATAAGGAGTGTATGTGCTCTTAAAATGCTGTGAAGAAAGGCTGGTGTATCCAAAAACATCTAAGCACCAGCCCTCAGAATGCCTGTCCCATAAGAAATGCCCACTTCGTAAAAATCAAGACACCAACTACCACTAGTCACTGAAAAACTTTAGCAGTGTTTTTATCCATCTCTGTTTACACAAGCAGTCAAACAGAGTGTGAATGTTTTATATGGTACCACAATTTGACATTTTTGTAGAAAGATTGTGAGCTAAATCTGAAATTCTAAGTCAATTCAGCAGGTGGAAAGCGGAAAGTTATTACTCTTCAATAATCCTGGATATTTAACTCACTTTTCTGAGAAGTAGGTCAAACACCAATCTGCTTTGTAAATGGATATTTTCATAAGGAAAAAAGCAGTGTTTCTGCTTGAAAACTGTGTCTTATCGATATTGTGATTCACAATTAATGTTACTTGAATTAATTATTCCCTTCCTATAAGTTAAGTTTTTTCATCTATAGGCCTTTAGGCACTACTTCTCGAAGCAGCTTGGACTATCAGAGCTCTGAAATTACAAAGAAACTTTTTGTCACCTTTGTGAAGGCAAAGCTGGCTTTAGGCACAAGCAAAGGTGGTAATGGCCTAGCAAGAGGATCCCAGCAATGAATACCTATGACCTTACCAACTTGTCCTACAACTAAACTTGGTGTGACTGTAGAGAAGAGGTGTGTGGGCATCTCTAAGAGTTCAAAGAGAAAGTTTCACCACTGATCCTTAGGATGAACTTTAAAAATGCTAGCAGAAAGGGGAATCTGATTACCACAATGTGTTGAACTGGGTCAATAAACTAAGCCACACCAAAAATAAACTGCAAAATTTTAAAAAAATAAGAAACATTGGTTTGATGTGCCCGTCTGCTCCATATATAGTTAGGAACCAGCATTTGGAATTCTGTATGAAAGAAGGTTTCCTTAAGCCAGTTTGCACTTCAAAGAAAGTGCAGAGAAGCATAGCCAGAGTTGTTCTACCTTGCTGTGAAGACATGCTCCAAGGTGTCATCAGAAGAGCAAAAAGACCTTTTCAATTCTTCATTGATAACATCACATAAGCTTCGCTTAATGTTTTCTGTTCTAACAGGGAGGACTGCGTACAGAGAAAACAGTATCAAGAGAGGGAGAAAACAAAATATTTCTGGTTTTATTTTATTTCAAATTTAATAATTTAACTCAAAGGGCAAATCTGCAGCAATGACAACAAAAGGCTCTGTTTAGGTTAAAAGCATATGATTAGCAATCTTGGTGTTAAAAGTATTTTCGAAGCTTAATACGCCCATGGAAAGAATAGTGGTATTCTGATATCAGCTGTTCTGCATAGTGATGATGTCTGAATTAATAATACTTTAAAAGCTGAGGCCTGCTTTGTGCAAATTAAAATGCACTGCATTTAGCTGCAAAGTTAACATGCCTCTTACAGTAATATGGCAAATTCCCAAAATCTTTTGCTGTAATATGGTGCAGTTACAGATTCTATAACCTCAGTTGTGTCTCAGTGATTTAGGAAGTGCTATGCATTAAATTAAATACCTAGGAGTTAAAAAGAAGTTCACCACAGATGCAACCTAATTAATAAGCACCGAATTAATTTTATACTAAGATTTTAAAATGAGATTTGTTTTCTTGTTTTCCATTTGAGTGTTAATTTGTGTGATTTATTAAATGGTCTGTATGTATGTCTTTCTGGGGAATGTAATTAATAATTAAGATAATTAACTTAATCAATTCAGAAATACCTTTCCTTGTATTACATTAAGAAAAGAATATACATCTTCTATCCTCAGTTTAGTATGCCTGTTTGCTGTATGATACCTTCACATGGTATTTTGAATGAAATCTCAGTTGGGGGTTGGGAGGGCTGCGAGCTGGGGAGCTGTCTGCAGGTAGAATGTTCTTTTTGGTATGGTTGCATCTGTGAAGCTAAAGTCTTTAGCCAGAACATCTGAGATCATGAAAATTAGACTAATGTGATGAATGGAGCTGATTTCAATCGATTGCAGTATGCAGTCCAACCCACTCACAGAAAGTCATGAATAACAATTTAATTTAAAATGACAGGTGAGGCATTTGCTCAGCTTTGAACCAAGAATAATGAAGGTGGTTTGGTGTGTTGTCAGCCTTTGTAAGCTAGTTAGATGTAGTCCAAAACTAGGAGAAAACAAACAAACAAATAAAAAATCCCCTAACAATTTGGTAGACATTTGCTGCCATATGGCCTGAAAGGAATGGATTGTTGTTCTGTAACATCAGAACCTAACCAGAATATCTTCAGAGAGCTGTAGAAATAAGCAGGGAGATAGAAAAAGAAATTAGCATAACAAGTTAAATAGATCTTAAGCAGCAATTGAATTCAAGAGGGCAAGTGTTTTCTAATGAGTACTGCATCTTACTCTTCAAAGATCAGTGTTTATCTTGCAGTGTTATTTCTCCTTGAGTTCACTTTGATGTTAAAACATGGTTGCAGTACGTATCTACATGTGCATCTAGTTCTTTTTATTATCTATTGTGTCTTTTTTGATGAAGGATCTTAAAACCAAGAAATTAGAAGTGTGTTCTGGCTCCCCTCGCACAGGGATGAGATGGGGGCGATAGGGGGAGAAAAATTCTTTTTAAAATTTTCCTTCTTAAGCATCTCCACAGGGACAGAGCTTTCAAGAACTGGGTAGAGAATTTATCAACACATCATGCACAGCTAAAGCACAAATTGGATGCAAGAGCCTTACACAAACACGTTTAAGTCCATGTCGGGTTAGTGTAACCAAAAAGAAAGTACTGGGGCACCCTCTCTTGCCTCTCAAACACGTTACCTTTGAAACACATGTTGTCCTACCCTGGAACACCTCAAAGCACACATGGAAATGTTCTGTCTGTTGCTATTGTCTGAAAGATGGCTGATGATATCCAGCTCATGAAGGGTAACTACCTCAAGGTAAGTCATGAGACAGGCCATGGCAAGAGCGCTCCTTTAAGTCGTAGAGCTCAGGGTCTGGATGTGCTGAGGTGCAGCAAATAGCAGTGACTGGTGTGTGTGTGTGATTGTGTTCATGTGAGCTAGATTTCAGAATTTGTGGGGTTTTTTTGTTCTTGCACCATGAAACCAAGGATCAAGAAATGGAAACAAAACAGAGGGGTAAACAGCACCTTTTCTGTTTGTTTGTTCTTCAGGAAAATAAAGGAAAGTTTGGAGTGCTTCCCTGTTAAACTCAATAACTTGATCCACACACTTGTACAGATGTCAGTGACAAGTTCTGCAAAGCCTCCAGCTCCAGAGACTGTTCCCCAGCAGTGGATGATGCTGGACACAGAGAAATCAATCGCAAGAGCCACCATTTTGGGGTTCACCAAAAAGTCGGACTATGTGTGTATGATGTTCTTGCTTGCCCTCATTTGCCTTGGTCTTTAACGAGTCTTCTGTGAGCTTATATGCTTTCCCTCCTCATTTATTGAAGATCTGCTTGTGCCATATTAAAAGGATGACAGGATGAACAGCAGTGCCATAAGCAATGAGCTACAAGAGAGCAAGAACACCAGGCAGCCAGCTATTAGCAAGGAGCCATTAAGGAGAACAGTTCATGCCCTATGGTGAAAAATAAATCAAGAGCTAATTAAAGCATCCAGAAGGAAAGCAGGGCACAGAATTAGGAAGCCTAATAGAAATCAGAGGCTGTTCTATGGTGCCTTAATGGTGCATTATTAGTTTTCAGACACTGCAGTGATCTTTCAGTGTTTGAGTTGTATGCTATCCAGGCAAGTTTCTCCTTCTGTGCAGCAGACTATAAATTACAAACTGAATTTTCTGGCACTTGGCACTACATTAAAGAAAGGCTTTTCTATGGTAAAATCACCCTATATTTTCTCTTGTACTTTTTTTTTTTTAATGTGATTCTCTGATCATTTCTGTTTTCTGCCTCTCCCTTTTCCCCAATACAGCTGTATCTAGTCCAGGTGGTGCAAACCTGCAACGTGGTCACTTTTGTGGAAAAATCATTCGACCAGTTCTCAAAACTTCACAGCCATCTCCAGAAGCAATTTCCATCACGTGACCTCCCAGAGTAAGACAGCATATTAATGAATGTTATTCTGCTAAGTGGTTCTCTCTGTGCACAGATGAAAATGTGAGAAAATGTATGGCCAACATATTTTTAGAAACACAAAGGCAACATGACATATTCTATCAAGCCCTCTATTCCGACCCAGAAAAACCCAAGTCATAGACCATTGTCACTGTCTAACTTTTATATATTTTATTGTTCCTTTTTTAATGAAAGAAGGAGGGAACAGCTTGGCCCTGACAGGTATTCCTAAAATCCAAGGGTAAGTGGTATTGTATTAAAGGCCCAATGGGTTTTTTTAATAGTTTCTAATTCTGCATGATGCTGATCAAATCTCATAGAAAAATACATGTATTAATGCAAGGTAGGAATTTTCACACTGAGTAAGAACAGGAAAAAGCCAATCTCTGACACTGCAACCTTTTTACAAAAAGATGCACATACTCCCCAGCTGAGAAATAGGCCATAATCTTATGTACTGTCCTATCCCCAAAACCTGGTACTTTGTGCCTTGCACCATTCAGTGTAATATCTCTTGAAAACTATGCTAACATTAGTTGCCATAATTCTGAATTATTATTTTTTGCCCATGTGCATGTCTATTCCTGTTTTTCATATTTCTTCATAAGTTATCTTATTTCTTCACAGTTTCCTGCAACAGTGAGTCCCATGGTTTATTTCTGTCTTACGTAAAACAGTTTTGCCTTATGTAATGATTGGAATGTTTGGTAACAAAAGTGGAGTTATATATTCTACAAATATCATATACGTTTTACTGCATACATCATTAAGAACAGAGTAGTCCTCCCTTAAACACTCATACTGGCTCACATGATACAAGCCCCTCTTCAAGTTCAGTCTGAAAAAAAAAAACCAGTTGGCTTGAACCAAGCTGAGATTCAAGTGATAAACTTGAAAAATAGAAAGGTGTTGGAGGTCTGACCTGAATAAATAACCACAAACAACATGGTTTTTGCTTAAGAAACAAAGTCCATGAATTTCAGATCCAAATCCGGCATTCCTGCAAGCTTGTGAGAGGCATTCAGTTAAATAACTTTAGGTTAGTTAATTCTGGAGAATCTTTCTCCTACCTGAGGGGATTTTAATTTACTCCAATCTAAGTCATTATGACTGGCTGACGTGAATTGGTTTGAAGCAGTTGGTGAGAATCAGAATTTCACTAAACACTGAAAGTATGGATCATGGTTTTCATTTTGAGATATTTGCACACTATTCTGTTGTAAAATAATATATCTAGCAAGTACCGTTCACAATTTTTTCCTGTGGTGAGCAGAGCCCTTTGAAGGAAAATATATTTTTCTTTAACCTCAGAAACCCTGTAGTGAATGTCAAAAATAGTACTATAGATTTTTCAGATTACCTTTAATAAAATCCCTCACAACAATGTCACTGCAAAAGAGAGTTTCAGAACTCACAGAGGGATAATCTGTGTGTACTGTTGCTGTGTCTTAAGAGCTCCAGAGTTTTTTTGCTCCCAGCAGTAACCTGTCACTTCATGATCTTCCCCGAAGACTGTGTTGAAGCATTTCATTTTATGATGTTTCTTTATATGTATGTTCTTTAATGTTAAAATTTTGGGTTGCGTTGTAATGAACTTTGTCAATGCAGGGCTTTTAATGTATTCCAGATTTTATTCTAATACTAAAAACCTAATTATTTATAGGAAGTTATCACTGAAACTGCTATACCATATCAGACAGTTAGTCTGTCAGTGTCAGATCTCCAGTTCTGGCTCATGCCAGATGCTTCAAAGGAAGGAAAAAGCCTTGTTCCATAGTACAACCACAAAATCAGTTTGAAAATTTATTATTTAAAAATAAAATGTCTAATATTACTAAAATAATTGGAACTGCTAACAGAAAGGACTTGGTTACTGCTTTATATTGATTAATGAAATTGCATATATTAATGTCTCATTAGGAGAAAATAATGCTAAATACTGGCTGCATCACAAGAAACTGATGGCAAAAGCTTAAAGGTCTCAGCGTCTGGAATTTTGCTATTGACTTGTAAACATTCAGCCCATATTTGTAAGTCAAAACTCAGCTGCCCCAAGCAAGTCCTTGCACTCTAGCTCCTTCCCTCTTATTTGGTTTCAGAGTATTAATTGTGCTTAACTACTGGGTTTTTTTAAAAGGTCAAAAATCTTTTCACCAAGCAAAGCAATTAAGTGATGTGATTTATACACAGAAGGTTCTTCAGAATAATAAGTAGGAATTGGCATCTGCTGACCAGGTTGTCTGCGCATGGAGCAAGTTTGTATTTTTCTGATCTGCTCAAGACAGATGCAAAGCTCAAAATCAGTTTGGGAAGTTAATCTTTTCTAACACAAGTGTGCACACAAGTGTGCTCACAAGTGCAAAGTCAGTTTCAGCCACAGGTGCAATTCAGCAAAAGCATGAAGGCCTTTCAAAGAAGTGTTTGGTGTGGCACAAAGTTCATATTGTCCTTCATTATGGCAGAGTTATTGGTGCTATCAATCAGTTTCTGTGTCCTCTTTTTGGCCACTGTGCTTAGGAGGCATCTTCTGAGGGCCTTCATTTTGCAGCCAGAGTCCTCTCTTTGTGTTATGCAGTCTGATTAATTTTAAGCTGCTTCCAAACAGATCCTCCCTACCATCTCTTGAAAGAAGTGCTTTTTATGTCCCAGAGGGACTCAGACAATTCACAGGCTAGCTATGTGTGCCAAATGACCTGGGCTCTATTTTTATCTATGCAGCTCGCATGTGTCATCATCTTGGGTCATATCACTAACCCCCCTCATTATGCGTCCTGCAACTGCAATTTCATGAGGCAAGAACTGCCTCTTGCAATTCACTTGTACAACTTAGTATTCACTTGCCTAACAGAGCCCTGACCTTCCAGTGCTACAGGCAAAAGTAATCAAAAGGTCACACATACATACAGTGGGCTGCCATTGTCCTGGCCCACTGCTGTTTTAGCTGCAGACTGCATTATACCAGTGCTGAGTTCTCCCTCAGAAGTATTACACAAGATGGGTGAAGATTTGTCTGCTTCGAAAAAGAATTACAGTATATTGTTAATCAGTATTCTCTTCATAAAAGGCCTCTGTTACAAAACAAGCTTCGAAAAGCCCGAGCCAACAGGTCTAATTACAGTTCATAAAATCTAATTACATTGAACCTCTTGGTAACAAAAACGGTGGTTGATCATCTTCAGTCATTTTATTTTCACTAGGTGAGGCTGCTGTTTACCATTTTTACAGCTGGGTAGTTTGCAAAACTGGCCAGCGTTCCTCTCTAGGGAGGGGAATCCAGTGCTCCATGTGCTGATATTTGGCTGGCTTTTGAAAAGCTGATGACATCTTATCACTGAGCTGTGGAATTGGGTAAAACCTGTTCAAAGTAGGATCTGACCAGCTGCCTTTCAAAAGGCTGGCCAAGTGTCTCTTTCCAGAATTTTGCACTGCTAGATGGGTCTTTAGCCATTTGTTTGAAGCCTTCAGAGATTTCTTGAGATATAGTGGATAAACATGGTTTTACCAAAAAAAAAAAAAGAGAAAAAAAAAGAAAGAAAAAAAAATTAAAAAGTTTTTTAAAAAGACATGGTTAACTCTTAACATGAAACACAGCCAGATCACCAGATCAAAACTTCTACCTTTCTATATCACATAGATCAGAGGACATCAAGCATAATATTAGTTATGAGTCCCAATATTAGCAATCCATGTCACAAAACCCATTACATGCACTTTAGCACAGATGGCTTTTCTAGTGCTCCTTCAACCCGAGAGTGAAATAGTCTTTATCAGGGCAAGGTTAATATAAATTGATTATGTGTAACATTAAAAATCTAACCTTTTGACTGATCTAATGTGCATTGTCTCTTAAACACATAGATGATTCAAGTAAGGAAAAAAAAAAAAGTGGGGTTTAGAGATTTTCAATCACCAAAGCATTTGAAAATTGACATAAGGACATTCTATGCATATGTGGTTTATTTTCTAAACTGAAATGAAATTCATCTTAATAAAAAATCAGCAAGAACATTATTATTATTATTGCTTTTGTTGGGATTGATTTTCTTATTGTGACGATCATTTGTTTTCATATATTACTTTTATTATACTAGCATCTGAAATTACATATGGGATCAGGGACCTGCTCTGAAAAACTTAACTGCACTCTAAATAGCTGAGGCAAAAAAGCAAGCAATGATAAATTCATAAAATGTCACATTGTTGCTGTAAGGCTTTGGTATTCATTAGGGTAAGGGTTTGTATAGCATAAGCCCTGAGCTGAGATCAGAGATTTGTTGTGCTGTGCACAGTGCAAAAGATGGGGAAATTGGTGTTTTCCTGGGATCATAAGGGGCCAATTTTTAAAGGTATTTAGATAGCATAAAATGCAAAT
This sequence comes from Apus apus, assembly GCF_020740795.1. NCBI lineage: Eukaryota > Metazoa > Chordata > Aves > Apodiformes > Apodidae > Apus > Apus apus. Next base: position 138,287,798 of record NC_067282.1, on the reverse strand, counting down.
AAGTATCCTTTAGGCTTTTTTTTTTTTTAATTACTTTTAAAAAAATAATTATTTAGACAGAAAATGGGTACAGTGTGAAACAGACCAGCAAATTATTAGAAGAACCAGAGTCAAAGGGTAAACAATCTTCTCAATACTGTACCCATCCCTTCCACTACATGCAAAACCTCTTAGAAAGTGATAACTTTCTCCTGTTAAGTAAAGCTGGAAATATTTTCAGAATTATATACAAGAATACAAGAATTATGCTCACGAATATTCTTCTTTTGCAGGTTTCCCCACTCATCGCATTTACCTTTTACAGACCTTCAACATAAAAGAGTGAAGGATTTGAATCTCTATATGAAGCAGCTGTTAAGTGGATCCAGGAAACTGGCTAATGTGAGCACTTCCCATATTTATTTTATTTGCATAAGACTTTTAGTAACATTGTACCAAAAGATCCAGGAAGCTTCCCATGGCCTCATTAGAAAAAAAAAATTAAAAAATTACATAAATGACACAACTGTTTTGAGATGGAGTCATTGTAGCATTCATCAGAACTTAAGACAAGAATGACTAGAAAATAGTTTATTAGACTTGGCAGGGCATTTTTCAAAAGAACTTCTCTTCCTTTGCTGACATGGAAAAGCAGTGATTCACTGAATTTTGACAGTAAGGAGTAGGTTCTGAGGAATGCAATACATAAAAAAGGAGTAAGTTTTGAAACACTGAAAAGTCTGGTTTTGACAGTTATATAATGAGAAGTTCCATTCTTTCAGCCCAGAAGTACTCTTTATTTCAAAATTCAGTTAATGTGTGGAAGAAATTGTTTTGCAACCATAAGACCAAACCCAGAATGTTTCAGTTTTATCAGAATGATACATTGTGTCCATTAAAATTAGTAATTTCTCAGTTTTTATCTCTTTTTCTGAGATTTGGTGTTCTCCCCCTCTTTCAAAATGGAAAGCTGAAAAAGTAACAAATAGTGACTCTTCATTGTCTGGCCCCAGATGAAGCCTTATGCACCCCAGCATCATAAAAGCGAGACCAAGACCAGCTAACAGGGTTCATGCACCCCGGGAGGATGTTAAATTTTACACTGTCTCACTTTGAAAGTTGAATGGTCCATTACTGATAGTGATAGTGGGGTCTGAGAGAGAGGAGCATCTTCCAGCTGTTGTCTGGAAAGCTGTCTCAGACAGACAGGAAAAACAGTATTTTACATTAGCCTCTAGGCTTATGGAGAGACTAGTCAATTCAAGGGGTTCTGAGCACAAACTCATGCCTTGACCCTGCTGTTTCACTGTTGACACATTCTGTAGCAGAGCTTGTTCCTCTGCCCGGTGAGCCATGTCATGTCCTGCGGCCTCAGGGCCATAGCACAAACTGGGGCTGGTTTGTTTTAATAGTGTAGACAGTCTAGGATGCCAAAAGAGGCTATGACAGGGTGTCTTTTTTTCTCCAAAATTTCAAATGTCTTGAAGGAAGAAAAAATGTTTGCTGCCTAACTCTGTGACTTTCCCAGATGTGACTGAGTAATGGAGATTTAAGAGGAAATTGTCCATATGTAAAACAAAGAAGAGTTTTCTTATTAACATGAGTATAAATTCTGTGCCCTGAGTTGAAACTGAGATTTCCAAAGAGGATAGATAGCATCTGTCTCACAGTTAACATTTATCTTGGTATGGACAGCTGACTTAGGTGCTTGACTGCCTTGACTGACCTTGCCAAATAAACTGCACAAGTTGGGGTTAATTGTGCTATTTCTGTCATTCATGTTAGGGTCATGGGTTTATTTTACATTAGCACCTTTTGGTCACAGCTGAGAAAAAACTGACACAAGCCAGTGACCTAGAAATGAAGAGCTCTGTACCTTCTGCTGTGCTCTGGGCTGCTGTAAGATACATGGATTTTCAATTTGGGCCAAGCACTGCTGTGTAAAAGCCTCATCTATGGTTGAAAAATTAAACTGCATAAAGCCCTGGGATTGTAATAAAAACATTACCTGTCACACCCAGAAGCTCTGTTCTCCCTCCTGCTCCATCATCTGTGAATGGGCCAGTAATGAGCCAGAGCATGCTGCCTTGCCATGGGCCTTCTAATACCTTTCCTCCTCCGTTTATGGTCCTGTAGCATGTATCCATGGAGCTGGGTGACTTCTCCAAGCATCTTGCTGCTGACACACCAGGACACAACCACAAACAGGGTATTCAGAGGGAGCTGTGGACATATCTGCTTGGGGACATGGGCTGTTGTGGCTCTGAACCAGCCCAGTGGGTCTGCTCAGACATGCTGAACTGTGTAGTGATTGAAAACTGTTCCAGTCTGGTACAGCCTCTAATGCTGAACCATGAGGAGAAGAAAACAATTTTGTGTCTGAGGGGGCTGCCAGCTGCTTGTGTGCTGGACTTGGGGGGCATAATAATAAGTGGAGTAATGAGCAGATTGTTTCCCTCTGCAAAGTACTGTTGCACAAGGGAAATCATCTTGCTTACCACCATGCAGCTAACCTGGAATTCTAGATTATAACCTTTAAAGTTATTGATATCCATATAGATTGAACCATTATTTTTACTTCAATATGCTTCTCCTGCTGGGAGATATCAGAAATTTTAAAAATACTGACGTGTTCTGACCCAGTTAGAATAAGGAGACCAGTCAGTGGGTAATTTCCTTTGTATTCCCAGCTGAAGGCTTCTTTTTTTACTTTTCCCTTTGGTATGACTTTTTCAAAGATGTCATGGTGTCTTCTTGGCTTTACTCTGAGCAGAAGGCCAAGCTAGGAGGCTTTCTTGATAAAAATAAATACAATTATTTTGTCTCTCTTTGTGCTTTGGACAACTTTGCAGTCAAATTTGTCCTTTTTCTCAAATTGCCAGGGAGCCTGATGGAAACAACTTAGTGAGTTGTCTGTTTGCTGGCATTACCAAACTGTCATTCATGTGAAATAGTGAAACTATGTAGTAATAAATCATTAATTCAGAAATTTGTGAAGAAATATTGTAAGAGCAGATGCCTTTAAAACATTATTCCCTTTCTTTCTCATCTCAGTAATTTCCTTCTGCTGAACTGTACCTGTACAGTATCATAGCTGTATTGTAGCTGTATGGGATGCTGGAGCATTGTCTGAGATGGAGAGAAGAGTATTTATTTAATTATAAAATGCCCTTGCTGTCCCTGTAAACACATTACCTTGATTGACTAGACACCATTTCCAGCTCTGAAAAATTTAATCCAGTTCACACAGGACTGACTGCACACTTGGTTCTACCAATTAAGTAATGAAAAATCTTAGAAATAAAGAAAGACTTGAATTATATCCAAATTCCTTCCTCAGTCACACTTTAAGTGGATACTTTTTAGTCCAGACTAAATTCCGATTATGAAAATTGTGTTATAAATAAGAGTAGGTCAGAATGTCACTGACCTTTTCTGCTAAATGGTTTAAACAAAGGATGAGAGGTGGAAAATAGCTGCCTTCTCATTTTCACTGTAGTTCAAATGGAGTTGAATGTTTCTTTAAACCCTTCTTTAAAGAATAGACACTTCAAGCCACCTTTCTCTGTATCTGAATTTCATTATCAGATCAAATAGTTGCAGAAACATCAGCTGATGGAGATATTTGCTGTTGGACTGGTTTGAATGCTTAGATGTGCTAACATCCATCCCTATTCAAAGCAATTTTTAAGTCTGTGGTTTAAGTTGAGTATAAGCCTCATTCACTGACTTCCTCTTAGACATTTGTTAAAGAGTTGCCTAGAACAGGAATGATTTTCCTAAATTCAGGTTAAAACTTGGTTATAAATAACTATACCACCAGACTCTAGATGTGAACAAGAAGCCACATTAATTACATCAGTCACTAAAATGCAGAGGTTGATGCACCTCCACTGTCATATTGAATCATTTAGGACAGGATCAAAAACAGGTTTCAGAACCTTTTTTTAGTTTCATTCTACTCTCAAACCAGTGGCAATCTGTGTGATCACACCATAAGAATATTTAGTTTTGTGCCAGTTGCCCCATTGCTGACTGGTTCATCAGCTGCATGTGATGAAATGACTGGATCTTCTAGATCGATCAGCAAGGCAACATGCTCAACAATGTTTGGACTCCTGGAGTTTTGCTTCATTAAATGGTAAAACAACCAAGTGGTGCCACCAATGAGAGGGGAAGCATCACGGAAAGATAAATTGAAGGTTGGTAACACAGGAGAGGACAAAAATACACATTATAAAGTATAAATCAAATCTATGACAAAAAGCAACTGCTGCAGACCACTTTTACATTTTTCTGTGTTTCATGCTTAACTCCAACTGAGTGATGAGTCAAATGGAGAGTGCAGCCCAAATCTCATAACATATTAGATATAGATGAGGCCGGGCCTAGTGGTTTGTCATTTTACTGCTGTATGGTAGGAGGGTTTTACACTCCCTGGGGACACAAAAGCAAGGTATGGTTCCATTAATTTAGTCTGCGCTTGGCCCTAGTGTCAGACAGCAGAATTCACAACACTGAATGTCTTCATGTTTATCTTGAAAAGACAACTTGCATCTGGCTTGGGCATTGCAAGGAAAAAAAATCTAAAAACTAATCTAAAGCCATGTTTTATATATGAACTGTGCGCATTTGGTACTATCAGCCAGCTAGTAACATTCTATGGATAATTTTCCCATATTTCATAATTTAGAAGAAGTGGCATTTGATTGGTGGATTTTGTTATTGATGACATAGCTCAGAAACTAAATGTACATACTGGTCTTGAAGAGCTACATAGCCTTAAATACACATGTTATTTGTCCCACCTCATAGATTGGTTTTGTGTGCAAGTGCAGTGGGTTTGGATGCTTCAGGGGATTTATTTATCATGGGGGGATGGGGCTGGCAAGCATAATAGTAAGTGCAGGTACACAGTAGGCTACTCAGTAAATAGAAATTAGGTATATTGGGGTTTGACTCTAAAATTTTTCAAGTATCCGGATTCTCTAAGAACTTCGCAGCCAAAGAAAAACCTAGTGCAAGCAGGTAAGCAGTGACAGTGTATCACCTATAGATAGGTTCTATAAGCAGCTTTATGGTGATTTACAGGCTGTGTAAAAGGGCTTTTAAGAGGCTGTAAATGGAAATGATTGTAAACTACCTTCATTCATTTTCAAGTATACAGTGAAAACCAGGACCACAGTGTTGTTCCAGGGCGACTAATATTTTACACTACAAAAGTAATCCAATTTGCTAAGAGCTTCCCATATTTCACTTGCATTTTATTCACTGGCACTACTTGGGACTTGCAGAGATGAGAAAATAGCTCCCACAGTGCCTGTGTGGAGGTCCATAACACAGTGGTACAAAGTGCATCTGAGGTGTGTGGGTCCTTTGAATTCCCACCACTCACATACCCCTGCAGCAAAGCATCCAGTGGAGCCAAAATGGGGAGGGTTGAAAATCCTCTTTTCCACTGTCCTTTCCTGAAGTTGTAACAGCCACAACAAGGTCAGCTTTTTCTGGTTTCTTTCTTTCTTTCCTGCTGATTCTTCATCCTGTTAAATTATAACAGGTGCATGGGTGTTCTCTGACCCCAAATCTACTCTAATACAGCTGAAAAGAAAGCTGAAAGCTGAGGACAGGCTGGTTTTCTTTCTAACAAAATTTAATCTGGCTTGAAATCTGGCTGTGTTTCACTAACAGCAGAGAGCTTTTCTAGGTATTCTCTCATGGAGATCAATAGACAGTAGACAAATTCTGTCATGCCACAGTGGTGCAGGGCTGTTCCAGCCCCTCCAGTGCCACTGAAGTTGCTTATTTCAGTTGTATCCTAGTGCAAGGGAAGGTAGAATTTGTCCTTATTGAGTTTAACTGCTGAAAGAAGATCATGTATGAGTTCTAGCCAGACCAGCACTGATGCACCCATACATATCTTGGCTGCTCCCCAACGAGCTAATGTTATTTAGTGACCTGGTAAAACATCAACATTACCTATTAACGATTGTTGTCTTAGTAGGTAAGAATGGTTAGACAAATGATTGGAGGCTTTCCTAAAAATCTTTACATGGTATTTTAGGGAATTTATATTTACTGATTTAAAAGTAAGAATTCCAGGGGGGGAAAAGGGTAGGTGAGTTCTTGTGGTCATCATCAATGTCCACCTGTCTGCCAAGACTTTCACGGTCTCTAAAATTCCCACCTATAGACACATGTTTGTAACAATTGTTTATTTACAAGTGGGCTCTATCCACCGAAATACAGTGTGCTTTTGATCATACATACGTTCAAAGCTCTGATGTGCCTGCTTCTGTTTAGCTGTGTCACTAAATGCATGCTTAGCTCTAAGCATACGCTTCAGCTCCATTGACAGGAGTCCCATTAATTGAAGTCCCATTGATTTAGGAATCACCTGAAAGTTCAGCGTGTTCTTTGGTGATCTGCTGAGAAAGGGTGAATTTAAGAAGCTACTTATATACTTTGCTGGTGGAGATCTAAACAGTGGACTCCTGCAGCAGGCAGATTAACAGAGTTCAGGGTGAAACTTATGAAAGTGTTATGAATAACAGTGTGCAAAATTCTTATTGCCACTAACACACAGTAGATCTCCCTCATTCCTTTTAAAGCACTTGGCCCTGGATAGACTGCTACATCTGCCTCTGCAACATGACCTGTTGTGTTTTTGCTTTCCATTTGCTAGCATTAGCCTTGCTGTTTCCCCACATGCTACAAGTTGAGTACAATGGACACACAGATGGGGAGATCTTCAAAATCAGTGTTGTGGCACAAGCAGTGTACATGCCTGTCATGTTCATGCCTGATTTAAGATCTGCAATAATTCCACTTCTGTTCTTAAACCAGATGTCATTTTTTTCAGTGTTGTCTCCTTAGAAATGGGAATTTGGAACTATCACCTGAGACAATATTTGCACCTTCTGTTTATAAACCTCTCGGTTCATATATTTCCATTTATTGCTGGAAAAGTGGGGAGGAAGCAGAACACCAGGCTGTTCACTGTGGGATTTTTTATTTCTCTTTCAAGTCAGCTAGAGTATCCTTCCTTCCACCTCCTGCTCACTTCTCCCAAGATCTTTGAACTTGAAGGGCTACTTAAATTTCTCTGCTTATTTTCATACTGACAAATAAAAGCTGAGCTGCCAAAAATGTATTCTTTCAACCTTTGGGCTTTCTTACACTTGGGACTTGTGCTGAAATAGCAAGTGGAGGTCCCCCAGGGAATAACTCGGCTCTTTAAAGCTACTGGAAGCTGAAACAGGTGTATGGGCTTGCCCCTGTAAGCTATCCTGATAAGAAGAGAGAAAAATTATACATGCTTGGAACAGACAGGTATCTTGACAGTCCTCTGCTAATAGTTTAAGGATTTGTCATTTGTTTCAAGGAAAACAATTTTGTTGGTTTATTCTTCTTTCTTCTCCCCTTCCCCCACTCTCCCAGTTTTGCTTTTAAAGAAAATATCAGTGTGGGAGGAAAAATTCCAAACAGTAGCATGAAAAATAAAAGGCAACTGCTAAAATAAATACAGATTGCTAAGTCTTATCTCCATGCTGAACCTACACATCTTGTTCTTCTGTCTGCTGTAACCACATGTTAACTCCTCACTAGCTGCATTTGTCACTAAACTCTTCCTTTTCGTTTTTCCATGCACAAATCATGCCACATCTTGTCAAATATAAACAAGACAAATGCTACATGAAGTACATCTTGCCGAAAAGAGACACATTATTTTCCATGGCCTGGAAAAAAACAACAGTGACATTTTAATGCTAGAATCTGAAAAGTCTCTTGTTGTACCCATTCATTACAGTGTCAGTCCAAGTAACATCACTATGAATGTAGCAATTCTAACCATCCTGAAGAATGGCCATTCTGAAATATGACTTTATGAAAAAAATAATAAAATGCACTTACTGCCCACCTTTGATTCAGAATCCTAAGAGTCCATTTCAGAATCCACATTTTTATTGCCTTGCACAATACTTGAATCTGGGGATTTGGTTTATTGTTTTAATTCTCTGCAGCTGAATATAACTACCTGTTATATATGTTCACTAGAGCAGTACATAAAAATAAAAGTTATATTGCAGTACATAAGCTGGATTACTCTTTTAAACAGGATGACGAAATATGATCATCCCTTTCACTCCCTGTTGGTTTCTGGGAGAAGTTAACTCTGTGTTGGGCTTTTCAGTGTCAGTATCCATGATGCTGCCATCTGAGAGAGACACACACAACATCTCAGCCTTGGGGAAGCCCACAGTAGGTCAGATGCTTGGGGTCCTCCCTTTGGCAAGGGCTAATTTCATTCGGACTACACAATGGACAGTGAAAATGTGCTCCTGCATATGTTTCACAGATGGGCTGTTCTGTTAAAGTGTTTGCAGCTGCTAATATATATCTTGAGACATTGGAGATAAGCAAGAATGCAAATCTATGGCCAATGTAGCACATCACTCTTTGGAAGTGTGTTGAATGAAAGGGGCTGAGTAGGTACCAGTGCAGCATACCTGAGCCAGTTGTAAGAGGCACCATTATCTTCCCAGCATCTGTGTAGAAAGCATTCCCTGGGATCCTTGCCCACGACCAAAGAGGAAAGGATCCCTTTTATTAGTGACTCAGATATACAAATTAGAAGCCTACCAGCAATCTGCTTGGAGAGGAACAATTAAAGGAACAGAGCACAACATATGACAGTTCCTAAAATATTTTTAATTTCTTTCAGAATGAGCTTGTACTCAGCTTCTTCCTGAATTGGTGCAAAAATACTGTGACAGAAGGTTCATCATCTGTGGCTTTGGGTATGTGGATTAACAATCCTAACTGTTTTCTAAGAACTTATTTAATAATATTAAATATAATAATGCAAAGGTGAGGCTAAGGTGCTGAGGTGGCTTTTTTCTGAAGATACAAAGATACCATTAATTCCGGGTTACTCAAGGTCTCTGAAAATGTGTTAGTACTGTGACCTGTAGTTTTCTTTTACTTTGACATATTCTCCTCAGTGTTTCTTCATTTGTTTTTGAATAAATGTACCTTTTTTGCAAAGTAAACGTTTATTTGCACAAACTATGGTGGGTTTTTTGTTTTACAAAACAAAATCTTTAGAGAAGAATCTGGAGGAACGGATCTGAGTCATGACAAAGCACAATGTGTACTTGGACAAGCGGACAAAATTAGGGATGACTTCTAAAGTAATTTTCACAATGAGTGGAGCAGGTAAATAACAGAACATTATGTTAATGCTTAGGCATACATTATTAATGATAGTGGTAATTAACTTCATACTAAATGAGATTCTACGTTGTTCCCTTAGCCTATCTAAATACTTAACCCTTTTCCTTCTCCTGTCCAGCTCCTAATTTTATCTAATCTCCCACATTACAGTATTAAAAGCCAAAGCATAAACCATAAAATGTAAGCCATGAATGTTTATTGTCTTCCACTGCACTAGTCCTGCACTGAAAATAATATTTCATAGTTGGTTTTTAGGCAAAATTAAATCTCGTAAAGAAGCCTGCAGCTGCACTCTGCACCACAACAGTTCAGCTGGTTGTTATGCATTCCAAGTGACAGGACAGTTTCCAAGATCACTAGTTATCCACATTACAGAAAGGAGTGCATATTTAGTTTGCATGTCCATTAAGTTAATTTAATCTCTCTGCAGACAGAGGCTTCATTATCTCTTTTGCTGGGACCATTTTTTTTTAATCCATCAGAAGAAGATAAATCCCATTCTGGCTTCTCAGCTTTTGGAAGATTCCCCCTGTGTAGAGTTTATTTGATTAGGTCGTGCCATTATCATATTAAATCCATTATGACTATTGGAAATTACTGATGGTTGCTCTAACTTTTACAAAGGAATGAGGAGGTAATGCAAAGATGTCTTAGGTGTTAGGAATATAAAAGGCTAAATCTGGTCACAGGAAATCCAAACCAGAATTCTAATGTAACATTTAGTCTGGGTCCATGGGCTGCTTCTCTCTGTGGAGTCTTTAACAAAAGGTGCAGACATGTGACAGTGAGCTGAGGAATAAAGAAGTTAAAGTCCCTCATCTTTAGAAGAATGTTGGCATTTCAGTAATAGTTAGGTGCCTAATTATTACAGAGAATCTGAGTGTAAAACTCTTATGCAAAATCATGAACTAAGTCTGTAATGAAGGTAAGAAATAAATTACAGTCTCATAATTCCTACAGTAGTGTGGTGTCCCGAGCCAATACAGTTTGAAGGATAAATTCTTTATTTTTGTGGTCAATTATATCAAAATCAGAAAAAAGCTTAAAGAAAGAGAGGTAAGAATGCGTTTCCTGGGTGTCTGATGAAAGCTATGTGATTGGTAACCCAATCTGCTGGGTCCCTATACAGTTAGTGGAGGTGAAGGTCACAACCTGTTCAGGGGAGATTAATGTGTCTCTGTCCTCAAGCACTATGGTTACAGAGGGATTTTTTTTTCCTGCTCAGGAACTCTGCCTTTTAAAGTTTGGACACTACAGACTCAGGGTGAAACCTTTGTTTAACACAGCAGAATTTTTTTTTTAAATCTAACCAAAAAACCCACATCCTTTTCACCTAGCAGCTTCATTGCTATCACTTATTGATAGAATATCAGTAGCACTCAAGGTTCAAATCAGGCCTCAGTGAGTTCTGACTCTGGAAAAATAGAATAATGGGCTGAGTTTCTCTGGGTAGAGCACCACTTATGGTGAGAGAGGAAGCTCATGCACCTGCCAACAGCAGTGAACTGTGGAGCAGGTGAGTTTAGCTGTAAATGGGCTTGCGCAGCTGTCAGAGGAAGACCAGCCACCCAGGTGCTAATTACATACCTGAAAAATTATTTTCATATGGGTTAGTCTACGCTTCACCCCTTGCTGTTGGGGATGGGCTGTGGCCGTACCCCAGCTAGCCTACTTCCATCTGTGCTGCATGGCATTCTGTACCTTACTATCATCCATCCTGGGAGAAGATATAAGCCCAGCTGAGGCAGGAGTTAGCTGGTTATGCCTAGCTGCCAAGTAGCAAACAAGGAATTGCTGGGAAGACCATGGTGGCCCCAGAGGCTCTTGTTTGCTGAGGGATCTCTGAAGCACTCTTGATTTGAAGGTAAGCTCTGTAGTAGTGCCATAGTCAATCCAGGGCAGGAATTAAGTTCACTGAGCCTGCAGGAAAGGGGCAATTCCCGTGAAAGAATACATCCTTCTCCCCATACACAGCTTTCGTTGCTTTGTGAGCTTTTAAGGGCCTTAATTTTTTGCCTGTTTTGAAGAATAACTCAGATTTAATATGGCCTGCAGCTTTCTGTGAAGCTGGTGATTTGTCTCTCAGCCTTTACACAAGTAAATCACCAATCTCTTAGTTAGGATCAATATAAAATAAAATTAATGCCCAATAGAAGCATGTTATGAATTTTGATCAAGACAGCATCTTTCTCTTACACTGTTTTAATTTACAAATGTTGTAGGTAATTACACTTACTAAACTAAAATAAAAATTAAAATTTATGAATTGGTACTGTGCCCCTAGCAATGAAGAGATTAAAAATCAGTGCTAAATTTACTTTGACATGAATACTGATCCAGAGCTCCCAGTGGGGTGAATTCTGAATTGTACTGAATATTGTCAGCATTTCATTATACCAAGCTCACTACAAGGCAGTGAGAGCAGATATCCGGAATGATTTCACAGACAGCCTTTTATAAAGAAACTTTTAAAAAGGAAGAAAGAAAATTAAAAAAAATAATTTTTTTAACACTCTGGATTCTTTTTTCTTCTCTTGAGTTTATATCTTGCAAAAATATTAAATTAAAATATATTTCAGACTGTTTTACTGAAGTTATGAAATGACAAAATCTTTGTTACTAGTAATAACAGTGCACAAACCGGATCGAATTCTGGCATGTTTATTTAGTTCACCACTCATTTCAAGGGCTGGTCTCTATTTAGTGTAGTAGAAAAACTGTCTCTGTGTCCTTCTAAAGGAAGACCCAAGCTTTCCTAAAAGAAAATCGGATGAAACACCTCTCCATGCAGAATCACAGACTTCATGAACAGTCCCTCAGGACAGTTGACTGTTCTGCTCATGTTACATAGTATCTTGATCTCCTGCAGTTGCTCCTTCTTGATGTAGGGTTTTTGTCAGGAATTGTTTTTTCTACTTTAGTTGCATTTAAGCTGTTTTCCTGGCCATAAGCACCTCTTCTTGGCTTTTGGGATGAAAACAGTGAGATAGCCAGTTAATGTATTTACAGCTGAGTATCTGAAGCTAGGTACATCGGAGGATCATACACAAAATCTGTAGCTAAAGCAGGCAGCTGGTTGGCTTGGGATATTCAACTCTGGCCCTGGAAGACCAAGCAGGTTCCAGTACCCTTTGGTGCCAGGTGTTAAAACAGGCTGTCACAAATAAGAATGGTCTAAGATAAATCCAAGGGCCCAGAATAAAGAATACTTTGCTAACAGTAGGCCTGTGACAGTTAATGAGCACTTTCATGTTGCTTTGCAGTCTATGTGTGAAATGCAAGGTATTCTTCAATTAGAGTTTCCTCATTGATTTTGTCAGTCTTCTGTGTAACATCTTCCTTGCAGTTTCTATTTCTCATGCATTGCGCACAGCGTAATGCAGAGCTTGTTTTTAAGTGCTGCTTATGGAAACATTGCACAAGTTATAGAACAGAGAGCTGGTAGATCTCCAACAAGCTAGAAAAGACCATCTAGATAAAGAAAATAACTGCATACCTGACTACTCTGAAGATCATTCCACCTTTAGTAGAAATTTGAACAGTAACTGCTTTAATTTTGTCATTCAGAAAGAAGAAAGGACCCACAGTTTTCTAGTGTTTGGTTCCTGGATAAAAGAGATTATAAACAGGAGTGATGTTTGAGTTTTTCTGCAGTAGTGTTTGGTGGCTGACTGCCACTGCAGAGTGCTGGGACACACAAACACAAGTCATCTAAAAAAACACTCCCAGCACCATTCTTTGTGCGGGCAGCCAAACTCCAGGGTTTTTGTTTGATCTGTGACAGCTTTTGCATTGACACCAGGGAGTGAAGAATCAATCCCTTGGAGGGAGCTCTTCCTTCAGCTGAAGCCAGTGGACCTTTGTCCTGTATCTACAACAGAGCAGCACTTGGTCTTTGCCTATAATAGAGTGTGAGCATGACAGTTCCTAGAAGTGCAGGGCCTGAGCTCAAGTCCATCTGCCCAAGCTGGATAAACTAGAAGTAATTACTGTATGTGTATTTTATTATCATTTGAAGCTAAAATCACCTGGACTTCAAAGAGACTATGATTTACCCCTGAATGTGAGAAAACCTAAAATATAACACCTGAGATTAGCTAACAGTAACAGTCTTTTATGGTAAAATATAAGTGGTAGAAGTTTCTCCTGCTTTCATCAGCTTCCCTGCACTCTTATTATTTTCCTTTACCTTCCTTTTATTTATTTATTTATTTATTTATTTTTACCTTTTTGCCACTAGTGCTCAGTTTATTACATAGCAAGAGCAAATATTTTAGTAACAGCTGTGACCATAGTGTCTGTTTCAGACTTCATTTTACATACTCCATTAGAAATGTGTTTTCCCCTCCCATGTTTTTCATTATTTTCAGCTTGGTTAGAAACTTATTTACTTTTTTTTTTTTTTTTTTTTATAAATTAAAATGCCAACTCCCATAGAGAAATTCCTTTACTCGATATAAGCACTCGCATTACAAAACTGAAGTAATGCAGACAAAAGCCCTGTTAGCACTGGTATGAGAAAAAAGGCACAGTGTTCAGCTGAATTCTAGTGATGTTATTTAGCCTCTGAATTCTGTTACTCTTGCTGAACCACTCAGGATGACCTACTGCACTTGAAAAAATTAAAAGAGCTTCAGAAGTAAATTGTGCCCTCATGTTAAAACACAATTCCCCTTCTGTTGCACTGTCTTTAGTGCTGTAGGATTCTACCTTCCCTGCTGCAACTTAAAGGAAAAAGACCTCATGACTTTAAAAATATATCGTAAAATGGCTTTGCTTGGTGAGGGAAAGAATCAATTTTTGTGAGCTTTTTGTTACTCTGGAAAAAACTCAGCATTGCCTGGCTAATGGAGTTTTCATCCTCTATTCCTCCCTGTCCTTATTTGCATAAAAGAAATTAAATAAGGTATAGTCTGGCTAAGTGATTTGTCAAAGTTCATAAAAGAGAATGACAAATGGAGAATCTTCCTAGTCCCAGCTTAGTGATTTCTTCATAAGTTGTCAATTCTTCAGGAGTCTGTTTCAGGCCTTTCTCTAATTAGGCTGTGATAAAAAATGTGTTTCTGTAGTCTCTAAAGGCAAGAAATTGGAGTTGGATTTCTATTCTAAAATTCCAGTCCAAATATCAGAAAATGAGAAGTGTTGATATCCAGGCTGCCTGGAAAAATTGGATTATAGCACTTGTATGTACACACAGTGTTATTTTTAATTTGTTTGAATTTCTTTCCTTAGGATAAATGACAATTGCACTAGCTCTCTGGCTGTCAGTAGTACATGACACCACTGTAATTCTATCTGCTTAGTGGTTATTTTAGCCTCTGTTCACTCCAGAGGCTACACACTTGGTTTCTTCAGAAAAATACAACCAACATGGCTTATTCATTATAACTTCCCCTCGTTTGCTTCCTCTGCTGAATAACAGAGTAAAGGCTGAGGAGGAGGGAGTTTGATTTCTTGCTCTTACAACCTTGGCTGTGACAGCTCTGGTACACAAGTGGAAAAGAGAGAGCAAGAGCATGACAAAAAGTGCACAGGTGTCTGCTGAGTCTGAAAGGAAGATGTGGGAATCCTGCCTGCTATTTCGGATTAATAGTCCTGATACTCTCTAAAAAGCCTCCTCTTGCTACTGCATAACCTTTGCACATGATGGTAGCTCTTCATTCTTACCATTCTTTCTCATTCAAATAATTAATTATGACTATATTGTTTTGTCTCATGTCATTATCTCACCCTGCAGTAAACTTAAGGCTGGCATATTGGTGGCAGATCCCAAGGCACTTGCAGGGCAGCAGGAATTTTTCTGTCTGAGATCTGAAGATCAGCTACATCTTTAACAGGGAGGTGGGCAGAACAGAGCCCAGCTCATGAGAGGTCCCTATTCTGTCATAGGTTGGCAGGGCAGAAGAGTTCTTCTTTTTTCAAGTATACTGAATATGTCCTACTGGTTGGAAGACAGCTTTGGTCTAATTAAATGAAGCCCTGATTGCATGAGTAAAACCAGGCTAGTTCACACAGGTAGTGTCTAGACTGTTTGTGATGATGACCACATGGGTAGAACCCTGGGTCTCAGGCCAAGTGAAGCAAAATGGCTCATATCGACCTGGCTCAGGCTTAACACTGCAGAATAAGAAGGTCAGATAGATATCAAGGAGATGTTATTGTGTTCACCATTGCCTGTGGTAAAAGCCATCTGTATCTTCTCCTCTGTCTATGTGGGGCAGGTAAACCACATTCCTTACCCAGCTTCAAGGACACACCTTTTTGGCAGCAAAGATAGCTGGCTGAATGCCTCCAGCAGAAAGAAGGAACAAGATATGCTTAGTCATTTCTTCCACAGTATGAGACTGCTCCTTCTCGCTTGGAAGCTGAAAAATGCTTTTTTCAGTGGGAACAGATTCAAACTCTGTAAATGTATTTTAGCAGAAAAATCTTTTAAAGCCGTGGGTTGCATGAAAACCAGCCTGGAACAGGAAAAACAGAGAATGAGACAGGGAGAATTTATATATGATAGATATAGATGTTGTTTCTGTAACATTTGCTTTGGAACTGGTCTTGAAACTTGCTCTTTTTTTTCTTTTGTCTTTTTATTTCTGTGGGGAACTAATAAAAAAGAAAATAGTGTTTTCAACCACACAGAAGACTTGCAACAATACTAACTAGTGTCATCAATGATTGCAGAAAAAAACCCAAAAAACAAACCCAAACCACTCCAATTACTTGTTGCTCAAGCATAATTTTCCCACTGAAATTCAGATTAATGGCAATTAGAAAATGAAGAATCTTACTGTCAGTGTATAAAAATTGAGCACTGCATGTCAGACCAGTTCCTTCCATCACACTCCTTATCCCTGTTTTCTAATTTAATCTAATTTAAGCACACAATATATTATTTTTGTATTTTATTTCATGTAGATTGCAGAGTTTTACAGACATACTTCTGCTGAACTTTTAACTAAAAAAGTCAATTATCTGACCTTTTTTAGGTCCTCAATCAACTGATCGTAAGCCTGGAGTACAATTAATCATATCCTATGAGAACACCCGCCTGACAATAATGTTAAAACACATGAAGAACATTGTGAGTATTTTTATCATAATCTATAACTCATAAGTCCTTGCATTTGCAGAGTACTGTGAAAACATTAATCCTCAAACACCCTTTCCTGGATAACTAATTTTAACTCAAAATAATGACAATGCTGTTCTGTCATCATTTAAGACTTGCTTTCTTCCTTCCAGCTCGCTTAATACGGTTACATGCATGGGCAGATACAGACACTGGGCTTCCTTAATAGCTGGTAACAGCCTTTTTCAGGTGGATTGAGAGCTGCTTGAGTGACAGAGCTCACAGGTTTGTGAGCAATGGTGCAGAGCTGAGATGGAGGCCTGTTTCCCAGGGGTCAGTGCTGGGACCAGTCTTGATCAACAGATTTGTCAGTGACCTGGATGAGGGGATAGAGTGTATCCTCAGCAAGTTCACTGATGATACAAAACTGGAATGGGTGGCTGACACTGCAGAGGGCTGTGCTGCCATCCAGCATGACCTGGACAGGCTGGAGAGTTGGGCACAGAGGAACCTAATGAGTTTCAACAAGGGCAAATGTAAGGTGCTACACCTGGGGATGAACTACCCCACCCATGCATCAGTATAGGTTAGGGATTGACCTGCTGGAAGCAGCCATGAGGAGAAGGATTTTGGAGTCCTGGTAGACAGTAAGTTAACCAAGAAGGCCAATGATATCCTGGGATGCGTTGGGAAGACTGTTGCCAGTAGGTTGAGGGAGGTCAGCCTCCCCCTCTGTTCTGCTCTAGAGAGGCCACATCTGGAACACTGTGTCAAATTCTGGGCTCCCCAGTTCAAAAGAGATGGGGAACTACTGGAGAGAGACTAGCAGAGGGCAGCAGAGATGACTGGGGGGCTGGAGCATCTCTCTTGTGAGGAAAGGTTGAGAGACCTGAGACTGTTTAGCCTGGAGAGAAGATGACTGGGAGGAGACCTTACCAATGCCTGTAAATATCTGAAGGGTGGGTGCAGGGAGGGTGGACCCAGACTCTTTACAGTAGTGCCCAGTGACAGAACAAGGGGCAATGGGCACAAGGTGGAACATAGGAAGTTCCATCTAAATACAAGGAAAAACTTCTTTATGATGAGGGTGACAGCGCACTGGAACAGGCTGCCCAGAGACACTGTGAAGTCTCCTTCTCTGGAGATATTCAGAACCTGCCTGGATGTAGTCCCGTGTAATGTGCTCTAGGCAATCCTGCTTTAGCAGAGGGGTTGGACTTAATGATCTCTAAAGGTCCCTTCCAATCCTGACAATTCTGTGATTCTGTATAGAAGATCAATTCTGATGACCACTTTGGCCCTTTCAGCTGGTGTATTTTGATACCAGTCAGACATAAGACATCAGGTGGCCCAGAAGGCCAATGGCATCCTGGCTTGTATCAGTAATACAGTGGCCAGCAGGAGCAGGGATGTAATTCTCCCCCTGTACTGTTGAAACCTCACCTCAAGTACTGTGTGCAGTTCTGGGCTCCTCACTTCAAGAAGAATATTGAGGTGCTGGAGCAGGTCCAGAGGAGAGCAACAAGGCTGGTGAAGGGACTAGAGGGAAAGTCTTATGAGGAGAGGCTGAGGGAGCTGGGGTTGTTTAGCCTGGAGAAGAGGAGGCTCAGAGGGGGCCTTATCACTCTCTACAGCTACCTGAAGGGACATTGTAGTCAGGTGGGGGCTGGGCTCTTCTCCCAGGTAACTAGTGACAAGAGGAGGGGTTGTGGCCTGAAGCTATGTCAGGGGATGTTTAGGTTGGATATTAGGAAGTACTTCCTCATGGAGTGGGGGATTAGACATTGGAATGGACTGCCCAGGGAAGTGGTGGAGTCACAATCCCTAGAGGTGTTTAAGGAAAGACTGGATGTGACACTTAGTGCCATGGTCTAGCTGATGTGGTGATGTTACATCATAGGTTGGACTTGATGATCTCGGAAGTCTTTTCCAGCCTCAATAATTCTGTTATTCTGTGATCATGCAGCAGCATGACTATTTATAGGATGTCAGCTTGGTGTAATCGATTGATTATCCATACATTGCTTTCAAGTCTGGCATGACTGGTCGATGAAGAGGGAAGAGCTCAGCAGTGGTGTGTTTTGAGAAGCAATGTCATTTGGTGGGGTGATGCTCAGCTTTGCAACATGGTGTCTGTGATGAGGCTAAGGGTAAATGCTGTGCGTTCCTGGAGCTGCACTATGAGAGGGAGAAGCTGGCAGCTCTCTCGCAACACTAGACATGTGAAATTGGCTGATGAAGGGGTTCTTGAGAGATCTACCTGGTGTCATATGTGGTCTCTCAGCTGAAGAAACATGTCTACTGTTGCATAATGAGTTGGGTCACCGAGATGTGGTCAATTCCCAGTTGCTCAAATCTCAAGTAATGGCTGTGGCAAAGAGACCCTTCACTATCTTTGTTTAGTTAGGGGACTAGAACATTTATTAACTGTTGAGGGTTCTCATTGCCACCTGATGTCATACACTGATGTCACCTTCATTCCAAACTGAATTGCAGTCTCTTTCCCTAAATGGGACAAGACCAAGGAGGTTATGTGAGCACCAGTCAGTAATCAAATGTGACTGAATGTTTAATTATGTCTCTATGAGACAGAGGACCCTTATGTAGCTCCAGCTATTCTCTTTTGGCTGCTCTGGTTTCTGATTTGCAATTCAAGCATGTTCATTTTGGTCTATAAAATCCAGTATGTCTCTGTCCTGAGAGACTTGTCTTGTGTTTCCTGTATGCCACCTTGACAGGTGAGATCAGCCTTGGCTGACAGGTCCAGTTTATACAAACTTTACCTTCAGGGTACAGTACAAGATCCTTCTGTTGTGTTTTTTAAAACTAAGTGACTTTGATAAACTTCCGTTAAAGTTCTAGTAGGTGGGAGGGGTGTATATATAAGTGGTTGCCTTGTTTCCATCATTTTAAGCATATAGGCTTCAAACTGTGTTCTTTGACTTAAAAAGTTCCATCCATTTAATTAAATGAAAATAAATTGCAGCATAGATGGCTGTGTATAGCAAACATAAAATCCAGGGTTCAGTTCACTTCACTGTGGAGAGGAAAGAATACAACTTCAGGTTATTGACTAGCTTTTGAAAGTAAGTAATTTAAATCCATTTTAGTGAGTTTGCAGAGAAGTGGTAGGAATCCAATTCAGTAAGACTAGAAATGATTCATGACTTGAGAATAAGGTCATTGTTTCAGCAGCCTAGCTTAGCCAATCATGTTTTAAATCCTGGGCTTCTGATTCCTTCCTTCCATCCAGCCGTTCATCCATTGTCATGTGTTCTGAAATATGAAATAGTCGTGCTGCAGGGTACTGTGATACTAGCCTGCCTTCAGACTACTAACCTATAACAGAAAGATTCTATATCCCGTTAGTAATCTTCTCAGCTTTTCAGTCTTACAGATCAGTCTCTCTGACATGCTCTCTTTTCTTTTTCCTTTCCTTTTTTTTTTTTTTTTTTTTTTTTAAAGGATTTTAAACATATGCCAAGATCATATCTTATTCAAGACATATTAAAGCTATTTCAGGTATATTCAGTCTTTTACAGTCTCACTAATTACATTTTAGTGGTTCATCTGTGCAGAGATTATTTTGCTATCTTGTTTTATTTCATAGTTTATAGTAAATAATTTTTGTGCTGCTCTTCTTAATTTATCTCTTTATAGAGATTTTATGATGTATTCAGATGTGAAGATAATTGCAGTGGTCCAAATTAATCGCAAATATAGCTTTATAGAACTGACAAAAATCGTGATAGAGACTTTTAATCCATGTCAATTTTATTTAGCATTTGTGTAGGTTTACCTCTTGGGGTTTAAATAGGAGATCTAGATCCTGCTGTGCAAATCCTACATTACTATACAATGCACAAGAGAGTCCCTGAGGAGCTGATGTTGTTTATAGCCCCTGTCAAGCATCACATAGGTTCTTTAAAGGAGGAAGTCAAAAGACTGCAGAGCTGTAGCTTTGGACAACTTTTTCTTGAAGCTAACCCCATGCCTGGGAGATGTCATAGATAGAAACTGTGATAACACTGGAGACAGCCCTCCTCTGGGGCAGACCTGCCAGAGGACTGTCTAATGTGGGTGCACGTGTGGGCTCCACAGTGCAGGCACTTTTGATCCGATGCATCCATTTACGCCAGATTTGCTGCAGGTGTACAAGTCAGTCATACCTAAATCTGCTTCAGAAAGTCTTGTCCCTTACCACTGTCACATTTCAGTCATGTTACGAAAGCCAGTCCTGCTTGAAGAAAACTCTGTCAAAAATTCTTCAAAGACTAACAGTGGAGAACAGTCTTATAGATTTTGTGGCAGGAAAGGACCGTTAATCTAATCTAACCACCTCTAAAGCATAAGCTATATCTTTTTCACTGAGAAAATACTTGCATTTAGACCAGCAATGCAGCCAAAGAAACTGAACAGAAAGAGGTTAAGACTGGTTGCAAATGTTTCTCTACAGTTTAAGACTGTGGATCCACAATGAAGATTTCTGCCACTTATATATTTATAAGATACTAACATGGTTTCAGTCTCAAGGTTTTCCTCAGCAATTCATAGTTTTGTTGGAATACTGAGATTCTGTAAGTCTGGTAATTCATGTCAGACTTGCTGCTTCTACTTATACTTTGAATGATATCACCATTACTGCTGAGGAAAACAAACAAAACCAAACAACCTTAAGTCAAATTTTTAAACAAAGAAAAGCCATTATGCTAATAAAATGCGATTTTCCAGATGTGTATATTACGTAATTTTGTCAGCCTCTTGGAGCATTACTTGCTCCACTCAAATGCAGACAGTGCAACACTGGGCACTTTAAGGATAGGTAGTACAGGCAATATTGCCTTAATACAACAAAGCTGGGCTAGAAGGAAACCTGTGTGTAGAGTTGAAAACTGCAGAGGTTATATGGAGGAACCAGGAGAGTTTGCCTGTGGAGTCATGGAGGATGTGGCAGCTGGAGGGGATAAGGCAGGGCAGGCTGCTTCTACAAACACAGTAGCAAAGTACCTGGCAAAGTGCACTAAGTGGTCTTAGGAGGAAAATTCAGGAGCCCTGGGGGCAGCATGTGAAAGAACTTGTTAGCTAAGAACAAAAACAGTCCAGTTGTGGCAGCACCAAGAAAAGCAGCAACAGGCAAGAACAGGACAACAGAGGGAGTGCTAGGAAGAAAGCCGGAGGGTCTACCTTAAAAACTAGGCTCCTAGATCTGCATAGAAGCTGTGGAGGTGAATTTGTGAAGACTTAAATACACGTAGATTTGAACTTGGTCTTCTCAAGACCTGTTCTGTCCCTCTGTATCAATCAATGAGGAGAATGTGGGATATCAATACCATACCAGATCTTATGTACCACAGACTACGGGAAGCTTAGTACCGCACAGCCAGAAGCAGCCAGGCTACCCTGTGCTGCACTGCTGGGCTTGCTCCTCTGCTGAAAAAGACACTGAAGGCAAAAGAAATAGCCTTTTCTGAAGTTCAGAAAAGGTTGGCTAATATGTTTCTTTTCCTGCTTCACACAGAATGAGAAGGGAACAGTGGTTCAGCACTGGCTCAGAAGGAAGTCTTCTTTGTTGGCTGACTTCACTTCCATGACTTCAGGCATGCCCTGTTCTTCTAGATAAGCAGCTAAACTTTCAATCCTCCCTGCTAAACATTTTTACCCATTACTTCTTGTGGACAGGATAACTCCTTGGGGCTAGTGGGGAGGAGAAACAAAGCCAACTAATCCTGAATCTCATGCCAATAAATGTAAAATGTTACTAGAATTCAGGAAAGTGTGTGTGGGTGATGAATTCAGAACTAATTTTACAGGAGGAATATTTGCTGGAAGAAAAATAAACTCCTACAGTACTTTCCAGAACTACTTCCTTTTATAAAAGCTCTGAAGCTGTCATGTACCACTCTCAGTGATTAATGACTCTGGGATAGCTGGTATGTGGGTGACGAATTAGTAATCAGCTTTAGGCTTCCACAGACATCCAGCCTCTTCCACTTCATGTCCTACACCATCTGAGTACAAATTGCTTCCAAAAACATCTGTGAGATGTGATGCCTTAAGTGCTTTGGGAAGAAAGATGAGAGACAAGCTTTCCTTAAACCACAGGGATGAAATAGATTTCTAATCCTGCAGGTGCAGGGCTATAGGGAAGTTCCCACATGCAGTACAGGTAGATGCTCTGCTGCCTTTGCTGGGCTTTGTCTCTAGATTGAGGTGGGTAAGGGGTGAGGATTTTTGTTCAGTCCTAGTTGGTTCCCATTGTTTTTCTCACAGGCCCACTAACTTTTACACTTTATGAATATCATTATATAGATTTAAATGGAAAATATATTACCTGCCAGCAATGCACTTCCTGCCAACTAAATAAAAAGCCACATTATCTTCTCAGAATATTATTGATGTATCCTGCAGTCTTTACTGGGGCCCATGGATCAGCCAACAGGGATTGGGAAGGAGTTGCATAGGCAGGTCAAGCCTGATCAGTCATCTAGGGATGGAAAACAAGGGGAAAAAAATCTCTTTGAGCTAAACAAAAGTCATTCAGAAAGTATCAGTGACAGAATGAAATCAGCAGCTTGGCTGATGGAGGGAGGTAACACATTCTGATGGAGTTCTTCCTAGACTGGCATAGTAAAACAGAATAAAAAGCCATGGAAAGAAAGTTCTTGTACTAGCTCTAGCTTATAAAGAATTTGGATTTTAATTTTATATTAATAGAAAGTGCTTTTACTTTAACAATTAATGGAAATTAGATTAGATAGACTGTGTTCTCTTTTGGACTGAAAATTAGCCAACACTTAGAAACAAAGGGTACTACTGCTCAGCAGTAGTTTAAATTGGGAAGAGATAAGGTCTGTTCTGTGGCATAGGGATTACTGTTGGATTCTGACATATTTATTATGAAAGATGTTTGACAAATATGTTTTACAGGAATGTATGTTATTATTTCTTGTTAAACCTTTTAATCTGTTACAGTTGCAGTGCTGCCTCAGCTCTAAACTCTAACTGCTAATTTTTAAATAAGTAATTTGCTACATAGCTGATATGTGTTGAATAAGGAAAAAAAAAACAAACAAGCAAAACAAAGCACAGCACAAGCAATGAGTTCTGTTTAATATGAGTGATCTGGGAGATGAAGGAGAACATAAATTGAATGTGCCACTGGTTGTAAATGAAGATAACATTAAAAATAATACTGAAAACAGAGCAAGATCAAGAGAATATAAGTAATTTCCAGAATTGTACAACCAGCTTGGATGGTGAAAAGTATTTCCTCTGGGAGGTAAAGCTCTATATCCCACAGCAATATGAAGATAAAACAAGCAAATGGTGAGATATGAGGTTGCTATGAGAGATGCCAATGAGAAAGGCCAGATCCTGATGTCATGGTGCAGAAAGAAAGTAGTTCATCTTTATGATCATCTTCATGATTTGATAGTAAAGTATTTCTCTCAGGACATTTTTTTAATTTTATTTTTTAACTAGAATACAAGTTCAAAGACCAGTTCTCAGAAGGCTTACCTGGGAGTGATTGATTTTTTAGGAGTTATTTGTCGTTACTGAAATTTAACTTAGTTAAGAACAAACTACCAAGGGCACAAGTCAATTTTGCAAATATTTAAGGGAGAAGACAGCAAGGTTCAAGAGGAATTATTTAGGACATTGAGCAAGAGCATAAGTAGAAGTAATGAGAGGTAATTAAGGAGCAGAAATTGCATGCATCGTGTAGTGAAATTCTTTCTTACAAAGGGAGATAAAAAGCTGTAGAAGAGTCTAAAAAGTGGAGGGAGATCTGTATGGTTTGAGAAATGAAAAATAGTCTGAAACAGGTGCATACAGACTTTTAAAACTCATTAAAATTGAGAATGAAAATACTGCAGAATGGAGACACAGATAACAGTGCCAATATTTCTTTATGCATTTTTATATTCACTTACTATCTGTGCCTTGGCAAGGAGAGAAAAAAAAAAAATATGTACATGACAAAGAGATAGAAACAGCACAACAGTATTTGCTTGTGTTTCTCTTCTGAAAGGCTAATTTTCCTTCATGCCCTGTAAGAGGCAGCAATGATGTTAATCTAGAGTGATTTCAAAAGAAAAGCAAAATGGGTATTTGTATTAAGTATTTGTTCTCCCCTGTGCTTTGTTCAAGAGAGAAGAAACTCTGGGATCTATGTTTCTTAGGGTCCAAACTAAGTCTTATCTCAGCCACTGTCATAGATTCTGAAACTAAATATTAATCTGAAAATTCAATGTTCCAATCACAACAATAATACAAGGTTGAGAACAATGGAATTTAGCTTGTTTACAGACTTTGTGATAATTCTGGAATAAAAACATTAGAGACTTTTTAGTTAAATCTGCTCTCTGCATTCTACACCCTGCACCACTATTGCTTGTCCATAAAATAATTGTACATCATGACTGAACATTGATTTCTCCCATCTGTGCAAAAAAAAAAAAGTTTAAGTGACTTTAAAGGCCAAAACCATCCTGGCCTGCATCAAGAATAGTGTGAGCAGCAGGACCAGGGAGGTGATCCTGCCCCTCTACTCAATCTTGATGAGGCCGCACCTCACGCACTGTGTGTAGTTTTGGGCACCACAGTGTAAGAAGGACATTGAGGTGCTGGAGAGGGTGCAGAGAAGGGCAACTAGGCTCATTAGGGGTCTGGAGATCAGGTCTTATGAGGGGAGACTGAGGGAGCTGGGGCTGTTCAGCCTGGAGAAGAGGAGGCTGAGGGGAGAGCTCATTGCTCTCTACAACTACCTGAAAGGAGGTTGTAGTGAGGTGGGTGTTGGCCTCTTCTCCCCAGTGACCAGTGATAGGGCAAGAGGAAACGGGTTCAAGTTGTGCCAGGGCAGGTTCAGATTGGATATTAGGAAAATCTCTTCACAGAAAGAGTGGTGAGGCATTGGAACAGCCTGTCCAGAGAGGTGGTGGAGGCACTGTCCCTGGAGGTGTTCAAAAAGCAGGTAAACATGGTGCTTTGGGGGATGGTTTTAGTGGTTACAGAGGTGTAGGGCTGATGGTTGGTCTTTAAGGTCTTTTTCAACCTTAGTGATTCTATGATTATATTACTTAAAAGGTGGCAATAGAGCACGTTGTTCAGGAATCTGAAACATAGCTTGTTAACTCCTTCATTTTTGGGAGAAAAGTTCTATGTAATTCTCAGATCTTTTTCTGGGAGGTGTGCTTAATACATTTGCACTTCTGGTTATAGTCACCTTCTTTTATATTATTTTTGCAGCCTGGAGCACCCAGTAGTGCAGTCCTAAGCACTAATGAAGTATTAGAGGGGTGTCCAGAGCCCAGGAGTTTGATTTAAGCTTTGAGTGAGCTGGGTAGGGACTGAAGCCATTCTAAGACATCTCTTTCTTTGTTGTTAATTCAGAAACAGTAGTAGTTGTACACAAAGCTGTGTCATTACTTGCTGGAGCTAAATTCTAGTCCTCTTTGTCTGCTACTGTTGATGGTCAGTAAAAGGCAAGAGCCCTTTACCTGCCATTTTTAGCCACATGGTTGTACGGAGTCTTCCCCATTTCATTTGAGGTTGTGTCTGTCCTTATATACAGCTCTCCCTGAATCATTAAGAAAGGAAATTATTATTTTTAAACAGGGTGTCAGAGCTACATCTCTGGACATCAATGTGAATTTAACCAAGCCAAGTCAGAAGATGTCCAGAATATGATGAATTTAATCTCCTTTTGTTCTCCCTCGTTGACAGCATTAGAGTGATCTGCTTACTGGGAACCTACATACCTACCACATGTGTGCCAGGAAAAGTCAACATGCAGCACACCATGTTGAATTAATAGCTAGACTGCATAAGTCCTTGCTACTCTATTAAAAACCAGTAAACCTGCACTTTCCTTTTTTTACCCAACATATTCCACTTGGGAAAGAAAGGGCTGGAATAAGCTACAGTGACAAAAGGACCATTCTACCTTGAATTAACAGCACCAGCATGAGGCCCTAGTTACCCGTTTGGTGCCCTGATAAACTGGGTGCAGAACAAGTGGGTTTTGAGGATGTGGAAGGTATTGGACTGCACAAAGTGCTTAAGCTGTATTTGGAAATTCGTACAAATAACTTGGATAGAGCACCTCTGCATTTTTTTTATAATAAATGAACTAACCATCTGGAGCCTTGTTCCATCAACACTACCTGATTTCTGAAAGGTAGAAAATTCCTGCTCAAAACAATGCTTTCCAGAACCTCCTTGAAACAAAAGATTTGTTGTTGTGAAACAACATATCTTTTTATTTCTCTGCATTTAAGTGCCTTTTTTGCTGCTTTGCCATTGACCTCTCTGTCAGTGACCTCTGCCAGAGTGTCTCTTCTCTGTTTATGTGCTGAGCTGGATGCATGCATGAGAAAGGGAAGAAGTTAGGAATAGGAATGAAGCTGCTCAGAAAATATAATAAAACTTCCCTTGCAGAGAAGCAGTTGAATGTTTTCAATTTTTAGGTTTAAAAAAGCAGTTGTTTTGGAAAAAATACCTAATTTGTGCAATCACTTTTGGCTGGTTGCTTGTCTTTTTTGTCTTGCCAATAGGAGACAGTGCAGGGTGCCCTGTAGCAATATAGTGGATTATCTTCTTTTGTAATTATTATTTAATTACTGCAAATGTGATTTTAGTTTTAATTTTCTCTGAAGTAGTTAAAAAATATCTTGTGACAGGAAAGCTAAAAGCTTAGTAGTGGAGTAGAATAGGGGTGTTCTGTGCTTTGGGATATGCAGAGCTCAAAGGGAAAACAAGAGCCTTCAGTCCCACGTTAGGATTTGTGAAGTAACAACACAGCCGTCTGTTCACACAGCAATCCCGTTTGTCCTGAAGGTTTATGTATCTTACGAATTTGTTTTTGAAGGAGCCTTTTGCTTTGTAATATTATTGTCCTAGTGCTGATTATTTTCTCAGTTCTTTAAATTTAAAAAGTAGCCCCCAGGCTGTTATCATTTTCTAAGGCAGAGGTTGTGTTTGTTGATTAAGCGGAAGGTTACAAAGACTGGGCTTAGCCTTTCCCAGCCAACCTAGACAGAGATTCAGGGAAAGTGAGAGACAAGGCAGCAGCAGTGATGGCTCTTCTGAGTTTCTGACTAGTTTTAATTTAGTCAAGAGGCAGCTAGCAATTTATACAGGTTACTGGGGTGCAAGGCTGATTTCTTCTGTGGATTTTTTTCTAATCTCCCTTTTTTGGATAATAATCAAATCTACCTTATATATACACTTAATGTATAAAATTTTGCTTTGTATCTGCGAAGGTATTTTCCAACCATTTGCTATAGTGATGTGGTTTTTTAAAATTCAAAGGTATCTCAAGATTAAACATTAAGGAATGTTTTGTAGTCCTTTCTTCATTAGGCAGAAGATAAATTCTCACGGCAGTGAAGCAGTGATTTTTTTTATTTTTATTTTTTTTTTAATTTAGGGGCAGTAGATGAAATGGCAACCTTTCTAAAGCCTGGATTTATTGTAAAATTTTTTTGCATTGAAGAAGGGGAAGAAAGGAACTGAGATTTGAAAATGTCCAGGAAATTAATTTGGGGGAAGAAGGAAGTTATTTATAAAGGAGGAAAGGTGGCATTATTTAATACAAGTTACCTGTGATCATTTTTTTGTCAAGATGGCTGAAAATGAAAAATGGGAAAAAGAGAAGAGCAGCTGGAACTATCAAATGTTCAGGAGTCATCAGTCTGTTTCACTGTAGGACAAAAGGTTGAAATATATCTACATGTTTAACACTAAGAGAAAGTGATAACATTATTTAAATTTGAGGCAATAATCACCTAAAAAAATAAAAATCTGATGTCTCTTTGGAAGAGGTGAGTCTCAAAAAGCTTTGCAATAAATTATCCCTAAAGTGCATTTTTTTAAAATCATAAAACATTCCTTAAAATTAACATGAGTAAGGCCCAATATTCATATCGGCTGCTGAAGTGCATAGTTTATATGACAAATTTTGAAGTAGGTAGGTTTTTATAATGTTAACAAAGAATCCTTCTTTAAGGAGAGTTGTGGATGGTTAGTAGTGATCAAGGGAGAAAAGTCATTAGGATAATGTAATTCTTGTGGCAAAATTAATTGAATTTCATTTGCTGTTTCCCAGCTACAGCTAGTATATTTAAAATTAAATTACACAGGACATAACCTATCTCTGTGGGTTTCTGTAAGTACATATCAATATGGGTTTTTGGTTACATAAAATGAAATTGGAGTGGAAAATGGAACACAGCCATAACAGATACATGTCTGTATTAGTTTTTCAGTATTGAACTACAGATGTGGAAAAAAGTAAATCCAGAGTATTATTTTCTCTCCCTCATTCTCTCTCATTCTTATTTTCATCATCTTCTGCCTGACTTTGGAAGAAAATAACACTTAAAAATAAACTGCTTTTTGTAACATATATACAAGCAGTTGTAACTGAG
The DNA here is from genome assembly GCF_020740795.1 of Apus apus. Classification (NCBI taxonomy): domain Eukaryota; kingdom Metazoa; phylum Chordata; class Aves; order Apodiformes; family Apodidae; genus Apus; species Apus apus. The sequence goes on along the minus strand of NC_067282.1, from coordinate 138,259,088 downwards.
TTCCTTAAAAACATCAGTCATTATCGAAGTCAAGCAGGCAGGTCATTCTTTGGGAAAACTGTCCAGTCGTGCCTGGTTTGTGTTTGAAGAGAACACAGGGAGTCAGCTTCTAAATTCAACCCATTTTTTTTAATTGGCAGATTAAAATCACTGGGTTTTGTTTTGGTTTTTGTCTATAGGCATAGCAAAGAAAGCTGTGGCATTTCTTGGTTTTATATCTTTACAGCCTGACAAAATTTTATAGCTTCAACTTATTCACAGGAATACACAATCAAAGACTTAAGATAGTAATTTAATTTGAGAGTAACTTCTCTTAAAGGAAGTAAATTTCCTTTAATTTTGGGTTCATGAAATGACTGCAGAATGAAATCTAAATAGAATTCAATCTAAAACTTAGAGGTTTTTTTTCTGTTTGCTTGATCACAAGTACATTCAATCTATAAAAATTTTGCAGAGTAAAGTACAAAATGACATTTCCTAGGTACCACTTCATTTTCCTTCTGGCCTGAATCATGGGCAGAAATCAGTTATTTTTGAGCCATTAAGAACAACAAAAGGGTGTTTTACTGGATATCAGAATTACCCAGAAGCCTGCTAGAAACCTTACTCTGTGTTTGTAATGGACCCCCCAGACAGATAGTCTTTGGTGCAAATAAGACTAGCATTTAGGTCAGATATTCTTCATTTTTACATCAGTCTAGAAATGTGGCAATGCAGTCTGAATTAGAAGTGAAAGGATAATCCTGTGTGGTTGCTCACTAAATGTGACACTGTGATATGACAGAAGTCATAGTCTTGAGAAAGAAAAATAAAATCTGATATTTTCTCCATTCACCTTTATTCAAACAAATGCTCAAATAATACTTTGAAAGCCTGAGAAAGGACTAGTTTTCCTGAAAGCTGGGTATTTTTGACAGTAGTCTTCAAATTTCACTTTATATTATAAGAGATGTTTCTGCCAGGTTAACCCTGTTCTTGTTTTTGCACTGTGATTGTCAAACTGCCAAGTTTGTCAATCTTCTTTGTCCCTGCTAGGGAGGGTCTAGCAAAGCAGAGCTCCTTCCATGACCATTGTAAGTCTTGTCTCAAGAAATCCTTCTGTGAAGATGGCTCTTCACAAGAAAAGATTCAACTATTGTGCCAATCAAAAGAGAAGCCAGCACAAACTCCTCATACAAGCTGCCCGTACTCTGCTTTTATAAAGCCTTGGCTGATGTATACCTGCTCTTAATCTGTAGTTTTGAATTATTTGCATATAGGGGGACAGAATTTTTTTTTTTTAACAGTTAGAGACCCTTGTTAGATGTATTGTGTCGTATCAGGAGTCAGGAGAGGGCAGTTGAGAAGCAGAAGGTGTGATCTGGCTTGAAGAATGCTCTGCTGAAGCTTTTTGGTTGTTTTATGGCCTAACAGTGCAACTGCAGATGGAGAATTGGGAAGAGTGCAGACTTTGGAGTGACCTGTTTGCCTTTCCTCAGCAAGGGAAGATTAAGTGGGAAACTGTTACCTTTCAAGCCAGGTGGGGAGGGGGAATCCAAAGAAAAAAAAAAGAACAACAAACAGAAACAAAACCAAACCAAACAACCCAACAACTCAACCAGAACTAAGATCTCTAGTTGAAATTCAGGTGGCTGCGGTTTGAAGGACTTTTGTAACAATCTGTCTCTGATTGCTACTATTTGTGAAAAGTGGCTTTGGTTTAGTTCTGAAAGTTCCCAGAGCAACTGCTCTGCCTTGAGTTTTCTTCTCTGAATTGCTGAAATATTATTTTCTTTTATTTTCTTTCTTGATCCTCTCCTCCCACTTACCTCTTCCAACATGTATTAAGCAAAAAGATAGTGAGGAAGTAGTTTTTTGTCCAGTTTTCATGTGGCCACAGCAGTACTGCAATTTGCCTTCCTGAGGTTTTGGGAGGAGAAGACTGATGGAGGAAGGCTAATTGGCTGAAGACTAGATAATGTGCCAGCATTGCTAGCACATTACAAGGATCAACCCAAAGGCAAAGTGATGATTTTGACTTTTTTTTTCGATTCATTGCATGCACTTCTGGATACCCTGGTTCTGTTAAAGAATCACAGGGCGACCAGCTTGGATTCTTTCTCTGGCAGGTGAATGTCAGACTGAGCCTGTTTCACATGCAAATGGCGCTGCCTTGATCTGTCCCTTTGTTGTCCTGAAGTGTGGAGTAGGGCACAACAAAAGCAACTACACCCTGTCCTGTCTGGGCACCTCAAAGGCAAGCGGAACTGGAAGGATGCAGCTGTCCTCTCTGTTACCTTTGCAACCAGTTACCTACCATCTGGTCTCCCCAGCCCAGCGCCCTTTGCAGCTGCTGCTGACTTCAGCTTTCAAAATTAGCTCTGACATGGTCCCTGGTTAGGCAATACACTGCTGGGATGATTTATAAAGCTTGACATTTTACAGGGCTGTCTCTGTACTGTATTTCTATGCTTGTAGCGTAGATGGTTGTGCTGGGCCTCAGTAGTTTAGCTGAGAAGGTCTTCAAGAATGACCTCTCCAGTTTGGCTATTTTTAAACCAAATTCCTTTGTTTTGTTTTGTTTTGTTTGAAATAACTGAAATCTGTTGACCTTTAAGTTACCATGATGTTTATCTATTCTTTGAGAACAGCTTGATTACAGTTAGGATCCTAGTTGCTTGGACTGGTATTTAAGGCTACATTTCTTTCTCTTTCCTGATTTTTAAGAGACTGTTCCGTTTACTGCTACTTGTAATCCTTGATTGCACTTTTAGTGTAGTCCTAGATCAATAGAGGTGGGCTTTCAAATGGACAGTGTAAATTATAAGTCCTGCCTTAATTATATCATATGGTTCTATGTCCTAGGAAAATACCTGTTAGTTTCATTGCCATTTAATGGCATTCTTACTTGCCTGTTGAATCCCATCTATCTAGATCCCATATATATTTAAATCAGATGTACTTTGGGGAGCTTAGCAATAGTGACATTAATCGTTTACATAGTGCTGATAGTATTGTAGTGCATCTTTTGTGGCTGTATCTGTTAATGATAGCAACACTAAGCACTGCAGTTAACCACATAATTTGACTTGAAGGATCACTTCCAATAACAAAAACCAGATTTGTTGTGCAAGAACTGGTTGCTCACACACATAAGCACTGTTTTTCTTCCCATCAGAAAAGGTATTTACTGCTAGGACACCAGCAGTTTCTCCTGTCACAAGGACATACTGTTGGTAATGCCAATAGTAGGCCCCATATTTCTACACACATACTCTGAATAATCCAAACCTGAGAAATTACTTTATTCTGAGCCAAGTAAAATTACAATGGGAAATATAAATGCAACTGCCATGTACTGCTCTGGGCTCATCTGTTCCAAACATTTTAAGAGCTCTTCTTTTTGCCTTCCTCTGCATTTGCATTCTGTCACTGGATTGCCTACGAGCTGTCAAGTAAAGTTGCTGCCTAAAATGCTGATTATATTATTAAAATTATATTAGTTTTGATAAACACCCATACTTTTATGACCCATTTTGTGTTTTCTGATTGAATACTGTGTTACCAACACAAATGTTTTTGCTTAATTTTAAGGTAAGCACTAAGTGACATATGCTGGCAAGATATCCCTTCCATAGCTTTTAGTGATTATGGTTTTTGTGTGTTCTTTTAAAACCCCTCATACTACCAATGTGTTTTCTGAGTACCTGCAGTGTTGCTTTAGGAAGAACCTTACAGCTGTTCGCAAGTAATGAAAAAACTCTCCACCCACCAGCATTAGTTTATGGCTGAGCCTGGTTAATAGATTGACTTTGATCTTGAGTAGCAACCATAAAATGGAATATCTGGAATACCGTTCAGTAATCTGAACAGGAAAATTAAAGAGAGTTTGCAGCTGTGTGATGAGTGATCAGAAAGACTTATAATAAGAATCCAGTTCTGCCCATATTGCTGCAGGAAATGCTCCTGGATCTTCTATGGTAATATGCTTTATGAAACACCTTAGTAACAAACAGTTCTCCCTGTCATCAGCACTACTACTTAGGGGTTAAAATCAATAAGAGCTTGCTGGCTGGAATCCAGTTTCTATGCATTTCTCTGGAAAATGGAAGGGCTAGACTTTGTATCAGATTAAGCTGAGTTAAAGTAGATTGAGGCTTAAGAGTTTTTTCCATCAGAACATTAAATATTAAAGATAGGCAATTTTACCTTGTTCTCATATTATTTCATTTATATTCTCCTGATCCAATATTAAGCTGAATTCTAAGAATTCCTCGTATACTTCACTAGCATTCCAATTTAGCCAAGAGAAGACTGAGAATGTATTATGTTTTTCTGTCTGCTTAAAGTCTAGATTGAATTTCGTCCTTTTTATTTGTTTTCATTGCTAGAACATGAGCACTCATATTTATGACTGCTTTGTTTTCCAGCGCCTCCCAGATGGCTCTGCCCCAAGTGCACACGCTGAATTTTATCTTCTGCCTGATCCTTATGAGGTCAGTCGAAGGAAAACAAGAACAGCTCCAAAAAGCACTGACCCTACTTACAATGAAATTGTAAGTACCATTCACTTTCTTCCACCAGTTCTTACTTGTTTGATTTTGTTTGCCCACTCTTGAAATGAAATAACAATACAGCATTTAGAGCTGTCCAATGAGTACAATCAAAATGAAGGAACTTATCATAAACTAACCACAAAATGGGGGCAATCTTCTGCTTTGCATCTTTGTCAGAAGTGAAACAGTCTCTTTATATCTCTCTCTTCAGGAAAGCAGTTGAATTATTCATGTTGCTCTGCCTTACACCCTAACCACAGTTACATGTTAGCCAAATGAGACGAAGCATCATTGCACCAAAGCCTAGACTGTTTTGAATCCAAATTTGTACAATAACATAAAAATTACTGATAAAATGCATGCTGTTACTCAAATTCAGAGTTGAAAACAGGCAGCCAAACTGATGACACAATAATAAATAGCCCATTTATGTCAGAATGCTAGCAGTTCACAGCAGTTCACAGCCATATTTAGTTCACAGCCGTATTTAATTGTTTCACACACCACTGAAGAGCTTGTGCCTCTTAGGTGAAAAGAAACAACAGCATGGAAAGTGGCATAAACTATATTATTTTGTATGGGCAGATGATATTCAAACAGTAGGTGGAATTTGAGATTATAATTATTACATATAACAAATCTCCTAAAGATCTCGAAGCAATTTACAGATGCACTTCTGAGCAGGCTTTAAAGTAGAGGAGCCTTTCCTTATGAGGAAAGGCTGAGGGAGCTGGGTCTCTTTAGTTTGGAGAAAAGGAGACTGAGGGGTGACCTCATCAATGTTTACAAATACGTAAAGGGTGAGTGTCAAGAAGATGGAGTTAAGCTTTTTTCAGTGATGACCAGTGATAGGACAAGGAGTAATGGATACAAATTGGAGCATAGGAGGTTTAAGGTGAATATCAGAAATTTTTTTTTTACTGTGAGAGTGACATAGCACTGGAACAGGCTGCCCAGAGAGGTTGTGGAGTCTCCTTCTCTGGAGACATTCAAAACCCGCCTGGATGCCTTCCTGTGTGATGTACTCTAGGCGACCCTGCTCTGGCAGGGGGGTTGGACTAGATGATCTTTCGAGGTCTCTTCCAACCCCTAGGATTCTATGATTCTATAGAGGACATGGAAAATATTTCCACTCCACCCTGTTTCATAGATAAGATATGATGAAGCTAAAGTTAGTCAGCTGAGACTAAGAGTCATTATCTCCTAGTTTCCCAGTCCTAGAGTTTTAATATTTTTCTTTTCCCACATCTATTTCATTACAAAAGTTACCTACGTACAGTGATGACTGCTAGTGTAGGCTACTTGAGTAGTGCCGCTGCTAACAGCTGAGACAGATTTCCCTCCCTATGGAACTGCAGTGGAATAACAGGCTTTATTTTTTTAGTTATGTTCTTTCCTTTTTTTGCAATCAAAGAGACAGTGAAATGAGTCTAATTGACCTGTCTAAAGAAATTCCTTAACATTTGCAGGATATTTAAAGCAATGTATGTAATATGATTATATCATTACATTAATTGTAAAATACCCAAAATGGACTACAGACAAGAACCAGTCAGCAACGTTAGATGCCAATTATCTTTCTAATCATTATTAGATCAAGTTGAATGCAAGAAAATCCAAAATCCTGCCTGCAGTCAGGCAGTAGTCACTGGGAGGAGATTTAATTGTGGTTAAGGAGCATCCCACTGCTGTTAGGAGAAATTCCATGAAAACTTTAATATCCTTTACTCAAAGCTTACAGCCTTCTTCACAGCTGCTCAGTCTTTTTTACCAGGAAGTGCTGGTCAAAGTGGGGACATATGGTTCCATTGAACTTGGACATTTCAAACCCAATGCTTGTGCTGTTAGCAGCTCTGTTCCTCCATATGTGATATTCTGTGTGCATTTTCTGTCCAAGGCTGGTAGACTGAGGCAGAAGCCGCCCCAGGGAAGAAAAACTACTAAAAATATAAGTCAGCTGTCTTTTAAGTTAGTTACTGACCAAAATGGTGTGTACAAAAATGTACTACTTTTTTTTATGAGTTCATAAGTTTTTATTAAAGCCAAATGGCTGGAAGGAAGCTGTATATTAATTTCCCTCTGTGTTCGAGACTGAGAAAATCCTGAAATGTGCTTCTCTTGGGTATTTTTGGTTTTAGTGTTGTACTTTTATTGCTTATGACTGCCTGCAGCAAATTATCAGCCTTGCAAAAGTGCATTTTATTTTTTATCCTTGTGTGTGAGAGCAAAGATGTGAAAGACCAGGAGAGCTGACAATACAATGAGCTATGCCAAAGATTTTGGAGTTTCTTTTAACAACCACTCCTTTTTTTCTTTTGTTCTTTTATTTGGATTTTGGAGTTTGTTGCATTCACACTGGTATAACATTGCATGAAAAAGTGATGGTTGAGAAAAGAACACAGAAAAATGGAATGTTGTGTAAAGAGAAAAAGAAGGGCATACCTGCTTATAGACTGCTCTTAGGAATAAGTAAGAGTTACTCAGGAGGTTCCAGAGTAATTTAGTGAAAACTAGGGAAGTGTAAAAAAAAAAAAAAAAAAAAAAAATCTCAGTTATTTACATTTCAATTCTTGACAAGAAAAATTACCAGAATGAGTCCTCAGTTTGTTTCTTGAGTGCTTGCATGTTCATACACCCATGAAATGAGCAACTCCAAGACAGAGCAGAGCGTGCATTGCTATAATGAAGCCAGGGCGAGAGGAATTCTCTCCATCCTGCCCTTGGGGCAGAGCCAAATGTGCACAAATATACCTGGGCCATATCAGTCTGTTAGTGTCACTGCAGTTGCCCTCGGAGCAGAGGGGACAGTGGTTTGCAATGACCAGAACAGCCCCTGCAAGCCTGATGCAGGAGTGGAGCTGCACCAGGAGCCACAGCCACTCCCTCCAGCAGCGTGTGTCAAAGATAACTTGGACAATTAAGAGCAAACCCAGGAACTGTGCCATGGCTACCTGAGGAGAAGCAACTGTCCCGCATTTCCAATGAAGATGTCATTAGATTCCTGTAGGTCAACAGTGCTTCTCTTTTTGGAGCCAGGAATACTTGAATTCCACCCCTAACTGTTGCACTGATTTGCTGCATGGCCATGTATTGCTCACCTCCATTTGATCTAGCTGTATAAATGGGAGGCAAGTATTCTTCCTAGATAATCGTATTTCAGGGTTTAACTGTTCCGATTATGAAATTATGGTGGGTGGCATTTATTTTATCCACATACTCATTCAACTCCAGACCTTTCTTCTGTTCCTACATCCTGATGATATATACCTTGCTTCAGCTGACTTTGCAATACCATTTTAGAAACAGGTTATTGGGATCATTTGAAAACCACCCACCCTGCACTGTAAGGTCTGTCATTGCTCAAAGCTTTAAAGCTTCTTTTTGTCCAGTGATTGAAAGTTGTTCATTAACCCAGCTCATGCAAGTTTTGTTCCACTGTACTGCAGATTTCTTTGCCCTTACACCTTACATTGGCTCTTTTTGGTGATTTAAAGCAACAGCTGAAGATTATATCTTTAATATATTGTCAAAGAAACAAGGTATTTTTCTATTATATCATTAGTATCACTTCAGTAATAAAATCCTAGACTTATTCTAAATTTTATCATTATGAATTTTTTATTCACATACAATTTGGTGAAATAGGGACAGTAAACATCAAAACTGAAAAGCACCAGGCATGACTTCCATGACAGCTGTTCCAAACTAAGGTTTAAAAATTGAAATGTTGCTGCCTGGTAAGATCTTTCTAGTAAAAGCCAGTTAAAAACAGTGAGGGAGACAGTTTTCCTTTTCCCCACAGCCTGTGACAGTGGATGCTCATCCTCGCAGCACGAATCATCCCCCTACACCAGAAAGCTTAGTGTCCTGTCTTGTCTGTTTGGTACTCCCTGTGACATCTCTGCACCTTGCAATGCAGGCAAATCACTCTGGAGCCCCACAGGGGCAGCTGGGGCCAACTGGAACCAACAATTTTGTGCCCACTGGGTCCACCCATGAAGTTCTAAACCACCTTGCTGTTGCCACTCAGCGTGTGGAACATTGCTGGAGCTGAGCCTTTATGAACTCTCTCCCTCTCTGAAGGACAGCTCCCATGGCCATTTCTGCTTCTTATAACTGGAGGTACAGAGAGGACTCAGCAGCCCAGCCCACAGAGATCCAAGCTAGAGGGGGCTCAGTCTGACACTTGCTCGACACTGCCATATGTATAGACTGCATTCAGATTCACAGTAAATCCAAGCAGGCTGCATGGCAAACGCCTTTTAGACAGCTTCACTTTCCCCTTCTCCTGAAGTGACAGCATTTCATTGAGTTTGCTTTTTAAGCTGCAGAGAGAGATGAAAATTTTAAAGCACTTTCCATTGCAACAGAGGTTTCCAGCTGTAGATACTTTCAACTAAATGTGCTTGTCTTAACAAAGCTTACCTTTCAGGCCTGAAACTAGCTGAGAGCATTCTTCTGCCTTTTATCAACCCACATGCAGTTCACTCAGCAGTTTTTGATTAATGCAGAGACTGAAACATAGGAATCTGTTCTGAATGCAAGCTCAGTCTTGTTAGCCTATCACTCCAGATTGTTATTTTCTTAAATTCAGTAAATACACCATTAACACTTCATAATTAACCCCAGTGTGTTTTCATAGTATTAAGGTAATTTCAAGGATATTTTAAAAGCTATATAGGTCTCAGTTGTTTTCTAAAGACATGCTAAGCAAGCAGTCTCATTTAAATTGAGAAGGAATAACAGCACTTCTGGAGTGACAGAAACATCCAAATTTAGTAAATTCCATTTGCTAAATTGGGTGCAATCTCCGAGATGTTCCACAACTTCTACTGAGTGGGCTGAGCTTTCTGTCATATTTAATATTTGATTATTTCATTTAAAAATGCAAAGCATTTATATAATGGGTGCATTTGGATACAGTTAGCAACCAGAACCATGCATAAGGTTATTTGTATTAAAATAATAAAATTTATACAGACAGTTTTCAAAGGAAAATTCTCTTTTATGATGTGGAGTTTTGGGAAACCTTATGTTGTTTATAGAAAAAGACATCTGCTATGGAAACATTTTAAAATTATAATAGTCTGCACTTTTACAGAATTAGTTGTCTTACATTTTCATGCTGTTGTCCATTATGAGTACACTCCATCTGAATTTCTCCTCCAGAAATTCAACTGTATTGTGATTCCCCAGTGAACTTCATGATGGATCTGAGATTCCTTCACATTTGAGTTCAAAACTCTGCTTAAGTTAAGAGTTTCAGTTTTCACAGGGAAAATTCTGCACACCTGTTTTACCCTCAAGCACTGTGCTACACCAGTCTCAAACTTATTTATAAATGCTTGGTAATCAGATTTCATAAGCCTAAGCTGGCAGAATCTCTTTGCTATAAACAACGTAAGGTCAAATGTAATTCTGAGGTAAATTCACTAAATTAAGAGAATTTGGCTCAGGGTTAGTAGCTTATAATTCTGGAGGGCAGTTTAAAGCAATTATTACAAAGTTCTGATCATCATCATAAATGCTGTATTGAAGTAAGTGTTTTGTCTGTCAAATCAATTCACAAATTCTAATGTTTTTTTTTTCTCTGTTTCACTATATATTATTTCAGGTTGTGTATGACAAAGTCACAGAGCTAAAAGGCCATCTACTGAAGCTTGTTGTAAAAAGCAGAGGAACATTTGTGGGAGCTGTGAACATTCAATTGAGCAGTGTCCAGTTAAATGAAGAAAAGTGGTATCCACTGGGAAACAGCATAATTTAAAATTTGTCTAAGATAATTCAATTATTTATCTACTAACATTTCTTTATTCCATTTCCCTCACTACATTTTTTTCTGTTTCCCTTGAGAATATGCAGTCAGCTGTTGATCACATACCTTAACATTTCTAATCATACGGTTGTTGTCTTAAAATGGCACCATCTTCTTGCAACAGATTTCTGTCAGTGTGAGATTCAGAAATTACATACTAAGGGACTTGTAGCAGCATGCAGGGAATTCTTCTGACAGCAATAGAGGTTTCTGGTTTGTTTGTCTTAAATAGTACTGTAAAAATACAACATTTTGTACACGTTGATGTGTAAGGCCTAGTTCTTTGCCCATTAATTCCACCAACTGTGCTGAAGCAATGCTAATAATGCTGTAATTATCACCATCGGCTATGATCCCACTGATTTCACCGGAGAACCATGGGATGGTTCCCTGGGTGCCAATACATTTCAGAAGTCTAGCAAATTTCATCTTAAATCTTACACAGTCAATACTTTAAAAATAAATAAATAAATAAATAGCTTTGCAGTTTACACATGTTGTACAGCATATGGTGGTCTGCTTTTACATTTTGATATAATGTAATATTAAATCTAGGATATTAATTTCTCAATAAGCTATGTCATTGTTTCTTTTAGTCTGACATCCAAGAAGCAGATATAATGGGTCATTTGTGAGAAGAAGGGAGAAGCTAACGTTCACAAATAAACAAAACATATGGAATGTGAGCTTCCAGTGTGGTATTTTTTTATGATCATGCTATAAGCAAACTTTGTTCACCAGTCTTACTGCATTGCATTCTTGTGCTGCATAAGGGACTCGAGTCAATACATGCACTGCCTTCAAGGCTATAAAATGTATATATACATATTAAACAATGAATGTGAGTGGTTCCTTTGAGTTCACTGAGTCTATGGGCTCTGTTCTTCAAAGCATTTTTATCTAAATTGCGGAAGCACTTAAGCACATTTCTAAACATTTAGCATGTGAGCAGCCATACTAAACTGCCCATTATTGCCAGCCTCTTATGCACACATAGCTGACCATGTATATATATTTATATATTTACCTTTCCTGAACCAAGGGCATATTTTAAGGTATGGGAGACATGTTGATTTGTAACGTGATCTGCTGTGAAATTTTAAGTTACCATATACTGAGTACGTCTGGCATTCATCCTAGCAGGTGGAAAAGTGGTCAACAGAGGGATAATAATGCCAGAAGCTGAAGATAATTGCCTTCTTCTCCCAAAGGACATTCACAAATCAGTCTTCAGAAAGTAATGTTGGATAAAGCTCCTGAAGTGGGACTGAGTGTTATTTAGGAAACTAAATAAGCTGGAGTTATTCTCAGCATCGAACCAATTGACAATGTCACTTGGTCAGTGTTTTTATCTGAGAACAGATACATCAGATTGCCTGGGGAAATTAAACTCTTCCTCAATACAGTAAGATGGGAGGAACTCTGCTTGAATATTAATTTTACTGGTATTCTTCAGAGCTGAAAAAAGCATAGAGTATTTGCCACATGAAAGGAATATTGGCTAGCAGACAGATATAATCAGTACAAAGATCAGTAAATCTAACATTTCAGATTATAGGCTCTCCTGGGTGAAGAATCAAGTGAGTTGTCACTCAAGCACAGAAAACACATTGAGGCCAGCTTACAAGGTTATCAAATCACCTGACCTTACAGTTGAATATTGATTTTAGATTAATCTTAGTCGACTGTCTGGGTTTCCTTATTATAACTATAATGCAATTTTCTAGTGACGTTATATTTCCTGTGACATTTTCTAATCATTGTTTACCGCATGCCCTGATTTTCCATCTTAGAGCAACATTAAATGAAATAGCATTAAAATGGCATTAAATAAAAGAACATTCAAATATAACATTATCAGAACTGTCTGCAAACATAAGCAATACTGTTTGGTATCAATATAACACCAGCCATGTTTGAGTAAGAAATCTGCAATTAACTGGGTAGATACAGTCCTGTAGAAGCTCAACAATACTTCAGTTTGGGAAAATTGTTTCTTGTGGTGAAGATCTACACTGAAAGCTATGTCAGGCAAGAAATTATCTTCAGAGATCTTACATCACACAATCAACCCTTGCTTTTTCTAAAAGTCTTCTAAGTTCATCTCAAAGCACTGTGATTTCTATTTCCTGCGTTCATAGTAAGATATATCCTGAGCTCCCTGCTGCTATGAGGAACATAGCTCTTTACAAATTAGTTCGGGAATTATTTGTCTTTCTCTAGCAGCAGGAGGTTCAAGTCTAAGCTAAGAAAAGGTACTGATATCAGCATCTGAGTTTTTATCATTTTAAGAGCTGTAGTTTTTCTCAAAACTATTTTTCCATCTAGAAGATTACAGTGAACGTTAAAGAGGTTATTATCCCATCAGAAGCTGCTGTTAGTATAAATTTAAATGGTGTGTTGTGTGCATATTTTTTCCTGTTCCCTTCAAGCAATACAATAGTAAGAAATTTTGTTCAATACAAATAAAAATGTTAACGCAACATGTTCATCATTTTGCAGTCTCAGCTCATAAATATTAGGCTATTATTCTCACCCGGTTATTAATCATAATTTTAAAAATAGCTGCAAATGGAGTTATTAACTGAATTTTTTAAAATGTCAAAAAAAGTTCATTCATTATGAATTAGCTCTCAATAATTGTCGGGCCAACGTCAGCAGCCATTACTTACTCAGGATACCATTTACTCACACAGGAAGTCCCATTAGCTTAATAAAATAATTGAGAATGTGCCGCCCTGGAAATCAGACCACTGGGTTGTTGCAAGCCTAGTGATGTTGCTTTATTGAGCAGGGTGTGATCTTACAGAACAACTTTGACTGCAGAGCGTCATTAATAGTACCAGACATGAATAAACAGTGATGCAGGTTCGAGATTATCACCGTCTTTGGACAACAGGGGAACATGACGATAACCTGTAAATAAAATGACAATGTATTAGTATATTAACCATAAAGGCAAAGATTATGATGGAGTGTTTTGTATGATCTACTATGCAAATAAGGCGTAATTTATGATTTTTAAAATAACTCTTCAAAATAAACTGAAATTATACAGAACCCAAAACCCATTTCTAGTAATTTTCTCCTCTAAATATAGAGTACTTAAATTCTGGCATTTTTGGACTCAGAGTCCAAAACTCTACCATCTTTCAGGATGTGGTTCTTCAAACTGAAGAGGTTTAGCTCAGTGATATCTAAACATGGGGAAAGGTTACATTTTAACATGCAAAGATGTTATGTGCTACATGCTTTGTTCTGATAGCAGAGTAGATAACTTGTGAGTAAACAGTGATAGTGGCTTAGAGAAGAATGGTCTTGCAGCAGAAATGAACTGTCGAGCTGAGGCAGACAAAAAGTGCAGTGTAAGATCTCCTACCATAACTTTGTAAGTCTGTTAAGGATCTCCTTTTAAATATGAGTAATTCTCAGAGATAAGGCACACCTCAGAAACTACATGTTGATCTGGTAGTTAAAGCATTTGGAGAAGCTAAAGGTCTCAACTTCAAACTTAATTAAAACTCACTTGCTTGGAAAATGAAACAATCCCCTCTCCAAAACCCCCTACTTAACCTGTAATGCTTTATATGACTGTAAATGTCCCTTGTTTCATAATAATCAACCATGTCACTTTTGATTAAAAAAATATTGTTTTATCTATGTATATATGACTGCAGTTATTTATGTAAATATCTGTTGTGAATAAGTATCTCAATTCAAAACCATGGTCTTAGAAATCCTTTTTTTAGGTATGTTTGGATGAGTGTGTAGTCTTTAGGACCCTCCTTTATTTGGGTTTGGATTTTCTTGATTTTTTTTTTTGTATGACATGAAATTTCACCTGTCATCTAAGGTGCAGCTTCTGGGCGGCAGATATTAAAGCTGAGTCTAAGCAATATGCATTTGAGATCAACTTTTACAGCAGGCACACAATATATGGAAGACTTGGTGTATTTCTTAGCCAAAGATAAACTTCAAGAACTAAGACTCATTTCTAAAGACTCTGTTCTCATCCCTACCTACAGAATACTCTTCAGTGTCCTGAAAGTAGTAAAACTTCTTTTGTATTGAAATCATTCCAGTTTATATGAAATAATTTACTATTCATTGATCCAGCAGTAATAGCCGTAATAATTGAATTCCTATCCTATATTAGTATTCTACATGGCAGACTCATTGGGACAGGGGCTGTAACCCAGGATCCATCTCATCTGGCCTCTAACCAACCAACTAGAGAGTTCTTCTCACCTTCGGCCCCTCTGAGTGCACCTGCTTAATCATTGCATGAAAAATCAAATCCTGTGACAAGTGGGCAGCAAGCATTCTTCCCCAGTGTTATCTACAACTGAGCTGGGAGGCTGCTGCTGGGGAAAGGAAGGCAGTGATGAAATACATTTGAATCATTTCAAGAAAAAATGCAGGGGAGGGTGGCAATGGCACAACTTTGTTCCACTGCCTGTCAAAGAAAAGAAAAAAAGATGTAAGCACTGCTCAGCTTTTGGAAGCAACTTGTCCTCAGGGGACACCTCAGGGAAATTAATCCTAGGGAAGGAGGGACAGTCCTGTAGTGCAGATGAAAGCAATCAGAGCTTTGAAGAGCAAGATTTAAACCCTGACTCACTCTTCAGCATGGTTTAGACAGTTCTTTCCCAAGAAATCTAGACCGTTGTGACTCCCTCTGTAAGACACGTTATTTTCCCATTTCACTGTTTATGGAGCTTAGGTACCTAAAGCAAAAGCATGGTTCCAGACCTGGAATCCAGATGTCTCAATGTTAAGCACTGCAATACTTTTGAAATTATGTGACAGTTTGTCTCTTAGAAGCATTTTATTTATGCTTCTGGGCATCTTGATGGCATCTTACATTTTTTTTACGTTGTGTTAAGGGGGGCTGGGGCGATTGGTTTCGTAGTTTATAGTTTTTGTACCTACTCTCATTTCCTAGCATTTTTAATTAACCCACTCAAAATCTTTCCTGTAGAATCTGCATGCTCTTACTTTTCCAAAATAGAAATTCTCCATTTCTGACCGAAATGAATCAAACAGGCATGATAGAGACACACTGAAAAACTATATACAAAGAAAAAAAACAAGCCCAAATTGATGGTTTTAGAAGCTTATGTAAGATTTAGTGTCTGCTATTTAAATCTGTGGCAGGGTTGGGTTCTTTTCAATATGCTGACATATATAAATAAAAGGAAAGTGGAAGGTGATCAGTGTAAAAAGTTATGTTGGAGAAATGCAAGTGTGCTTCAAGAGTAATATCTTTGTTCTTGTGTAACTCCTCAACGTCAACTAAGGATCACAAACAGCTTTATGACTTCAGAACTTGGAAAGAAAAAGCCATTAAAAAGCATGGTAAGCTTAATAAAAAAGGCACAGTTCCCATTGCCAGTTCCAACATTTTGCCTTCACATCTTCATTCACTAATAAAAGTTGGTGGATTTTTTTTGTCAGAAGTAGCTTTGAAAATTTTATATAATAAACAGCCATTTTACATAAGCCTTTCTCCTTGGCCTACTGACTTCTATGCCTGGTCTTTATGTGCAACCTATTATTCACATAAGATTTGAGGACAATAAAAATAACACAACCAAGAAAAATATCATAAGGAATTTACTTAATTTATAGTCCTCGTTCTTCACTCTGAAGAGTTGCAGAGAGGTAGATAGATTACCTGAGTGGTTTTTGTTTGGTTTGTTGTTGTTTTTGTTTTGCTGGGGTTTTTTAATTTTAATTTGGCTTATATTGGATTTTGTGCCTGAGTAGAAAGTGCACAACACTATTGCCGTTACAGTAGTTCTGACTAGTCTCTCTTCCTGTTCCCTGTTATAATGCTTTAAAATACATTCTGAACAGTTTCTGTCTAGAATGGAATACTGCAGTAGGAATAATTAATGGTCAATAATATAATTTTGATTTCTACCCTATGGATTTGAATTCAGACTACAACGACTTAAAAAAAACCCACCAAAACCCAGTGTGCAATTGTTATCTTTGATTATACAGTTTTCCTTTAGGAAATAATCATAATGCTATATTCTATCAATACTACAGTACTGATAAAAGCCTGGAATAATATAGATTATTTGAGCTTATATAGGTGGCTTACATAAAAATATTACCTTTATTCAGGCTCAGCACTGGTAAAGTGTATTGACCAAGGAATTCATTGGAAACCAGAGATATCTCATCCTCCACACAGAAGCGTATCAATGCCAGTTCTGGAACTTGGATGCTAAAAGAGAAACTTTCATTCCATCTGGGGCTCAGAGCTAATGAAAAGAGAAAACACACAGTATCAAAATACAATTTAATTTATCCTATTTAATATCTGAATTATTGTATCTGTTATCACTAGTCTGAACTGGTGAAGATTTGTTCTTTTCCCCTAGATTTCTGTGCCCATTTAAATAAATTATGAGACTCCCACTGACTGCAGTGGTATATAGGTCACTATATATAGATGATGGCGATAAGACTGTTATGAGGGAAGCTCTCAGAATGAAACAAACAGAGCTTAAGACATGCCTACACGATGCAGGCCATCTCCTTCTAAGGAGTTGTCATGTATTAGCTGTATAACACTCTAAATCAAAAGCCTGAGAATGTTGGTATCATCTCTTAGAACAGACCAAAATGGGACAGTGATAGCTAGCTTAAGAACCCCTGCTCAACTTAAATTTTCCTATAGCCATACGAGTTTCATGGGTTTGCCAAAATTTCTCCTTTTAAAGTATTGGAAATGAGGCAGAAGCTAAATAAATTCAGGTAGTAAAGTGATCACTAGACTAAAAATATGAGAGACCATGGAACGAGACAGGAGTGTTTTGTCTTGAGCGATGTTCATACAGAGAGAAAAGAAATTCAGGGGCGGATTTAAAACAACAGCTAGCTACAAAAAAAGGAAAATTGAAAAATAGACGACAGAGGCACAGATGAAAGGAGATCATAGGGAACTTTAAATCTGAGACATCAAGAAGGTCTTTATGATAAAGGTATGGGACTGGTTAAAGACAACTGCAAAGCATACACGATCTGTAAAGCAATTAAGGGACTAGTCCAACCAGAAACTTCTATGAGCTAAGTGATGAAATCACAGGAATTTCTTCAGGGAAAGTGTCTTTAAATTTACCAATTACTGGCCTGGTTTTAGCCAAGATAGGGCTAATTTTCTTCATGTCAACCTGTACAGTGCCATATTTTGGATTTGTGACTAAAACAGTGTTAAGAACACCAATGTTTTAGCTATTGATGAACAGAGATTACAGTGTCACTTCTCTTTCTCACACTGCCACCTTGACACTCCCTATTCCAGCGAGTAGGAGGGTGGGCACAATAAGCTGGGAGGAGACACAGCTGGAGAGCTGACCCCAACTGACCAAAGGGGTACCCCAAGACATATAACACCATGCACAGCATAAAAAAGCCGGACAAAGAAGGAGGAAGGGAAGACATTCAGGGTTACAGTGTCTGTTTTCCCAAGTAACCATGACACATGGCAAAGCTCTGCTTTCCTGGAAATGCCTGGACATCTGCTTGCCGATGGGAAATGGCAAGTGAATTCTTTATTTTGCTCTGCTTGAGTACACAACCTTTGCTTTACTTGTTAAACTGTTTTTATCTCAACTCAGAGTTTTCTCGCTTTTGCCCTTCCAACTGTTTACCCCATCCCACTGAAGGAGACTGAACAAGCAGCTGTGTGAGGCTGAGCTTCTGTCCAGGGTGAGCCCGTAACAGTGAGTAAACTCAATGCATTCCATCTTCCTTCAGGAGAGTGATACTAACAAGAGTTTGTATTTCCTTAACCTACTAGTCTACAAAAACAGCACATAGCATGAACTTCTGATACAGATTTTGTGCCAGAAGATCCTAGTCTGGAGAGAAATTAATTGAAGTCTCTCTAAGTACCTAACCCAACACTTGTTGGGATGAAAAAACAGTAAGTATTTATAAAATCTTATTGTGCTTTGTTCACAGACAAGAGAAAAAACACCTGATACTCACCATTGCTTTTTACAACACTAGATTTTTTTCTCACTTGATCTTGTGGAACACCATAAATTTCTATCTGCACTAAAGGGTCAGCTTTGTTAGTCTTCGACAGGTTACTAGGTGGTAACTGATGACCACTGATGAGCTGGAAAATTGAAGTTTAAAGGTATTGAAACACTTTTAAGAACAAAATTTACATAGTAGCCATATAGTCACCATAGTAGCAAAAAATATTTTGTAAGAAACTAGTATAAGAAGCATACACCAGCCATAAACTGTTATAAAAATACATATTAAACACAACTAATATGCTGCTTCTCATTTAATTTAATTAATGGCTAATTTCATTGAATCATAGAATTGTAGAATGGGTTGGGTTGGAAGGTCATCTAACTCCCTCTGCAGTGAGCTGGGACATCAACTAGATCAGGTTGCTCAGAGCCCCATCCAACCTGACCTTGAGTGTTTCTAGGGATGAGGCCTCTACATTTCTCTGGGCAGCCTGTTCCATAATAATAATTTCTTCCTGGTGTCTAACCTAAATCTCCCCTCTTCCAGTTTAAAGCTATTACCCCTTGTCCTAACGCTACAAGCCCTTATAAAAAGTCCCTCCCCAGCTTTCCTATAGGCCCCTTCAGGTACTGGAAGGCTGCTATAAGGTCTCCTGGAGCCTTCTCCAGGCTAAACAATCTAGTCTCTCAGCCTGTGTTTCTAGGAGAGGTGCTTCAGCTCTCTGATCAGCCCTCCTCTGGACTCACCTGCAAACTGTATTACTTGTACAGTCCAGATGTCAGTTCTAAGCATCAGAACTGATGATACAACCACCAAAAAATTAAACCCACAAATTCCACTTTTTGTTTAGGTATTTTCTGTAACAATTTGCTCCAAGAAAAGTTCTAGCCTCACACATGGAAGAGCAGTGGCTTAGCAAACCCTGATGCTATCCCCTTTCTTCCTAGAAAATAGCTACTACCTTCACTAGAAAGCTTTGCAAGATGCAAACACTGACGGACTTCTCACTTAGAATTAGGGGAGGTTCTGTGATGTGCCCTGAATGTCATGACAAAAATTCAGCCACATTGGCCAAGTCCTGCTTCCCAGACTTACCCCATTCCTAGACCCAGTTTAAGTCTCCCACAGTGTGGGAAAAGTGAGTGGTCTTTTCAGCACACTCTGACCCAAATCCATACATCCAATTAATTTTTGAGACCCCAGGTGAAACAGACATACAGAGAAAGTAGTAAATAACATGATTCAGAAACCAATCTCAGCCATTGCAGAAATGGGTGGGTGATGGTCCCTTGGGGCAGGGTCAACTCAGGAGAGGGATCCACACCTCGTCACAGGATCCAATGTATTTGGATTCTGCAGAGCACGTGCAGAGTTGAGAGGAAAACAGGAGCGTCCAAGCACAGGAGCAACAAGGAAAAAAGGAGCTGGGCTTTCAGTACTCCTGGCTTTTATAGAGTATGGCAGGAAGTGAGAGGGAATACTGACCACTGTTCTGACCCTTCTGGGTCCTTTGGGGTCCTAAAGACTCTCTCTCTAGTTCCTCCTGTCAGTACCAACAAACTTGCGGGGCCCATTCAAACCATAGCACTATTGATAATTGGTACGCTCACTGTTAGGACATTAAAGTTTTCTTGATTAGCTGCAGGCATTATGTAAGTATTTTGTAATTGTTATAGCTAATAATTTATCTTCATTATTTATCTGAAAGAAACAAAATAGCAATTATAGACTAATTTTATGCAAAACAAATGGCATTTATGCAAATAGTATACTGTGTAATCAGAAACAGCACTTTTTCATTAGAAGATAATTTTGTAACTAGTGAACAATTATAAAACATCTACTTGACCTCAAAATAAGGCTTTTCCTAACCCAATATTTTTGTAAATGACAAGTATCTCTAATATTTTTAAGAAGAAAATCAGATTTTAGGTTGAAAGAAGTAGAAATCATTCAAAGGCTTATTGATTTATCCACCTTTTTACACTTAATGTTTGTTTCCACATTTTATGGAACAAGCCAACAATGCACTAAGCTTACCTTTATTGACAGAGACATTGGATTACTGTATATGCCCACATCTTGTGGAGTAAAGGTTGAATCCTGGTTTCTCAAGAATTCTGGTTTCAGAACATAGCCACAACCACCATTGTCTAGAAACTTTCCGTGTTGCAACTCCATTTGTACTCCCGGTGTCTGGAAGTTTAAGGCCACTAGAAAATGAAATAAATATTTATTTTAGTGAATTAGAGTGGATATAATTTTATGAAACAACTCTCTGACAATAATAGTAAAAACAATAGCACATGAGATTAAAATATGTTTATCTTTCAACTCATATGTAAGATGTTATTTATTTTAAATTTAGCAGTATTCAATAATGAATGTTTTATACACAAAAGTGCACAATGTAGAACTGAACCATGTTTTTAGAATTACCTTACTGATATTTTTAACACTGCAGTGTGTTGTGTGTTTTCCCTTTTCTTTCTAAATTAGCCCTTCAAGAATACAAAAGGAAAGATCTTTTTCTTTCTAAGTACTAAATTTACATACTGGTTTCTTAGCATCATCAAGGACCTGCACCCCGAACCTGCTTACAAAGTTGTGGTGCAGAAGACAAAAACATAAGATTTACAACTATAGTTATGGTACAGAATTTGTCACATAAGAATGTCAACCAAAAAGATCAAGAATCAATGGAAATACATAGAATTTTATAGAAGTAAAAGCAATTTTTAAAGAGTTCTTAAATGTATGTGAGCAAACTCTCTCCAAGTTTAATCCTCCAGTCCTAGTGTTTATTGCTAGTGTACACCTGACAGATCTTCCTTTCCTTGGCAGGTCAAAACATTCTTGGTTTGCTGCAGCAGCAATAGTAAAATAACACACATCTCGTGAACAGGATATTGTAACTCTTGAGATAAAGCCAACATTGAGATAGACCTGCTAAATTAAATTTTCCTTCATTCTGGTACATTGAGCTTCCTGTCACATTCAAAATAGAAAATGCACAATTCAAATCAGTAAAGTGATAACATGGTATGTGTTAAATAGAACATGATAAAAAGTCATTTATTTGATGGCTTGATAGGAAAAAAATGAAGACTTTAAGCAGTACCAGTGACTTCTCATAATAGTTCAGGAAAAGGACCTTATTACATGTTCCTATGAGACAATGTAAGTGTATTGAAGGAACTTTAGGCAGAATTCAAAAATCCTTATCTCATGTGGAAAAGGTTTGGATCTGTTTCACTACAGAAACTATTTGTTTCTTAACTGTTTTGATGATCCATTTTAAAAAATTGTAGCAAATGACAAATAGGAACAGATACATAGATTGAAGCAGCTGCCACTATGGTCCCATTGTTGCATTATGCACATTTTTGTACAAGCTCTAGCCTCGTCCTATGACCTTAATACCAATTAATGGCTGGAGTATATCAAGTGCTCCCAGAGTGCATCCTCTGCTTCAGCTGAAAGGAATCCCATCTGTAATGGCTAAAATTGCTTTGCAACATGAACCAACATGCAGTAAGTAGAAACAATAGAGAACTCTGCCTAAAAAAACATAAAACAAACAAAAAACCCAAAACTAACAACGAAATACAACATGAGCTCCCTGCTTTGAACTAAGTACTCATTTAGGTGCACACATAGATTCTGTGTCAATATGCAAAGGAACTTCAAGCTTATTTTACCTTTGACAACAAGAATTACACTTCAAAAGTTCATATTGCCCATGGCACATGCTTGCTTTTTTAAAGAGGGTAACTATTCTCTTAGTATAGTTTTGGCAGTGGTTCACAATTTGGTTTTTAAGACTCAACACATCATCCAGAAACAGACCTAAATGTGATGTCATGTGACCCTTGCTGTATCTTAATACATTGATTCAAGCAGTGCAATGAATGCTGCAGAGCTGCAACCCTGAGATATCTTGAAGCCTAGGTCCTGACATGATCTACAGGTAACTCAAGATCTCTCAGTCCATAAGTAATTCCTAGGCCATACTTTTAGAATATGTGGTTTCAAAACTGTAACTGAAATCAGGCAAATTGAAAAGTCATAGGTTCAAATAGCAGCTTCCACATGATGAAACAAATTACATGATTGAACTTAATGAGACTGTTGCTAAATTTGCCACACTTCATAGGCTAGTAAGCAGGAAAATCTGAATTAACAACAGAGACAAGAAAAGGAGAATACATTTTATCATATTAGGAAAATTACTTTTGCAACACAAGTGAAAGGCAACATTATTATGGCTGGAACCCTTCAAACATCAACACTATTTTTACTTCACTTAACTCTACCTTAGAATAAGTTAAGAAACACACTGAACAGTAGTTTTAATTTACCTACTAATTTCCTGATGTTCCAAGTAACTGATTCTGGTTACTTTTGTATTTAATTTTGTATTATATTCCCTGAGACTCATACCTAACTCAAACCGTTTGCAAGGTTCACAGCTTCTTGTGGCCTTCTAGGGCAATACTTTATGGTGTACTGTTGATGCACAGTGTTTCTTTTTAATCACCTATACACATTTTTTGAGAAATGACAAAATAAAACCTATGTTTGCCATTATCTAGCAATGTGGTCTTAGCAGCACCCTTCTCCAAGGAGGACTGAATTTCTACCCAGTGCCTCATTTTAGTTTCACTAAGTTCAAGAACAGAACTGTCATAACATAAAACAACTCGTACTGTTGTTTTATGAAACAGTAGAAATTTCATGCATGTATGGAGAGGGCTGTAAACTGCTGATTTCTTTGGGAAATGAGCCCAAATATGCTCACTATGAAACCTCCTGAACAGTACATAATATTAATTTATGGATTTCATGGGAAGGGACAGACAACTGAAGTTTAGCACTGTGTAAGTTAAACTTTCTCCACAGTTCTTCCATTAAACACCAAAAGCCTTTTAATATTGGCATCAAACTCAAAACAGTAGAGCAAAATATGGGCTTGGAGGACAATCTGAGCAAAGGAGTTCCTCAGTGTGATTCCTGCACCTGAAAAGGATCCAAATCTTCTAGGAACTATGAGTCTGAATCTCTTTCAGATCACTGTATTTAATACTTATATCTTCTTGCAAAGTATCAAAGTTGACATGGCTGTCCCTGTAAATAACTTCATACAGCAAATGGAAGTAAGGAGATAGCCTAGGTCCCAACAGAGGAAACAATCCATAATGCACAGCGAAATACAAAGAGTGTATCTCATCCCAAACCTCTGTATCACAAGCAGTTAAATGAAGCAAATCCCACAATTAATTGCAGAACTAACCACAATCCAAATATTCAAATGCAATGCCTTCTATATGCACTACCATTGAAGACATAATTGATTTTTGGACTGAAGGCAAAAGCTTTTGAAAACAAAACTGAGCACTGGGGTTCTTAGATTTTTAAGTTACTAAGATTTGAAGGCAGCTAAGGAAAATTGCAAGTCTGTGATGCTACCTCTCAATTAATATTCCTACTGGGACTTTTAAATTGTCATGTTTTATTTTTTATTCTTTTCTTTCTGGTTCTATTAGCTGTATTACAACCCTTTTCTGCCTTCAAGAGGGAAGATTTTTAAATGGATAAGCATACATTTGTCACCAACTTTCCTTAAAATTAGTTATTTAATTGCATTTTATGCTACTTAAAACCCATCACAAACTGCCTGAATTTTATACAATCTCCAAAAATATCATATGCAAAAAGCACTCAGTGTCAATGTTCCTAATTTCCTCAATTTTACTCACTCTTGAGTCTAAAGAGATATAATAGAGACATAAGAGATAAAAGAGATATGAGATAAAATAGATATAATATAAAGAGACATAAAAGATATATTTATATCTCATCTATAAAAGAGATATAATAGATCCAACTTCCAACCCTTTGATCACTCTTGTGGCCATCCTCCTAGCTCCTTCCAGATGTCTATGTTATTAAAATGGCCTCCTCACAATGACTGCAACACATCATCTGTGCCTTACATATCCAAAATTTGCACTCAATTCCATACAGACTGGGAAATATTGTTAAAACAAGCCTATATCCTAATTCTCTGGCATATTTTGTCATTGGTTATGAGATGATCTGTGTGAGTGTATTCCATGTTAGCACTCCCAGCTGGGCAACGGTTATCTACCCTTTCTTCTCACGTACAGGTATGTCACAACTACACCCAATCCATCGCTGCCTAAAATTACAGAAATATTTTCAGAAGTCCTCACCTGCCTGGGTAGTCCACAATACTTTTTTTTCAAAGGGATGTATGTGTTTTTTTAAAAATTTCTTCTGCAGCCTGAATAAAGGGCATGCTAACTGAGCATGAGTTGACTCAAAATGTGAATGAAAAGGGAGGATATCAGATTAAGTTGAAATCAACAGAAGACACTGGTTATATATGCCAGGAAACAAGCATTCTTGTAACAGAAGCAGCATACACAGCATGAGGATCTCTTATCAGTAGCAAACAAATTCTATCAAACTAAAATATGTAATACCTTCATAATCTAAATGATAGATACAACTCTAATTTCTAAGCCCTGTGCAAACATTAACTGTCACAATATCCTCAAGTACAAATAATATTTCCCATTTAGTAAACTGAAAATATTATTCAATCTAATACACAGTCTGATGCAATTTGCATAACAGAAATACAATGCATACTATAGTACCCTGTAAACTCTTCCCACTAACAGCAGATGTGAGAAAAATAATGAGCTCTATCACCAACTGGTCAGAATATGTAAGCAGAAAACATTATGGTACATGACGGGTTTTAAAAACATTCATCTGGGTCTTCCTGAGAAACTAGAAAGACTTTCAGGATAATTAAGCCTGCCAGATTACAGCAGCCTCCTTAGGCTTCTCTGAGCCTGAGCATTACTTGCTGTTCTGGTCCTGTTTTGACATGATCCCTATTGCCATTTCTGGATACTTTCAATTCATACTGTCCATAGTTTTTTTAAGTGGCCTCAGCACCCTTTTTGCCTTGGGGTTTATGATATTTTTTTAATCTTTATGCAGCTTTAGCCCTCTTGCCAAGCCAGTGAATAGGAAAGATCCCACCCAAACTTTATGAACAGGAATTTACATTTAGCAGAAAAAAAAAGAGAGCAGACTTAACTGTAAAGTTAAGTTAGTATATATTTTAATGTATTAACTGTCTCATCTCCTTTTCTGGCCAAGAAGTTTTGCCAAACTCTATGTATTTTCTCTCCTTACAAAATAAACTGGGGCTTTAGCTATTCAGACTCCAAATTTTATTAAGATTAATTATAATTTCTGGCTCTGATTTCACTGACGCATTTTGGAATGGATGCTCTTATTCTACAGAAACTTAATTTATGAATGACTTACAACATAAGGTATTCTGCAATAGTAAGAGGGATTACTCTTCTGAGAGCTGAATAATATGCATAACTGCCTGACATCATCCTCAGCATGTGCAGTCAGTCTGTCCTTATTGTCTTTAGACAAAATTCCAATCCATAGCTCTTAAGACACTGCCATTAGAAATGCTAAGAATTCAATCATTCTAATGTTCATAACTGCTGACATTGTTCCTACTTAATTGCAAGTAGCTCTACTGGAAAAAGTCAGGTGACTAAAAATCAACCATTGTCCAAGTATATCTGCAACTGGTTTCAATCAGGAATCCTCTTGTGAGGTTCTCATGGGAAAAGTACTGAAAGCATTTCCGATAAACTATAAAACCTAAAATCTAAATTGATTTTTGCTGTTTAATTAATGTGTCAGTCTGAAAATTACATAGCAGTGTAAGTCTGAGCATGTTTTGGTTGTCATTTCATTTATTTTACACCTGAAACAGATACTTTTGCAAAATGAGTTTTTAATTGTTTTCCCCTTATGCTTCTTGGCAGAGAAGTGTAAGTTATCAGCTTCCCTTTCCTGTTTTAATCTTGCTCTTTAACACAGGGTTTAGAACAAGATCAGCAAGGAATTCAGAGGCACATTCACCCCTGATTTTTTTCTGTTTGTCATGAAAATTGCTAGATTTCAGATAAATTAGTCAGTATACTATTAGTGGTCTGATATTGTGGATTTAGTGAAGATGGTAGTAGAAAAAAAATTAATGATAAAATGCAATTTCTGGGTTTCTTTGCTTTTAAGAGAAATTTCAATACCTATTGAACACATAAAAGCCCCCTCAAACCTGCCTGAAAAGAAGCAGGTTCTACAATAGCCTGAGAACTTTGTCATAAACCTGGTAGTTAAAGATGTTCCTGTTGTGCAAGATCCAGTTAGCTTTCACTTCTTAGAAAGTGGAAGGCAGTAATAATATAGGACTCCCACCTTTTTTCAGCTGACCTGTGATGACTAGTCCTGCCCTTGAAGCAAGAGGGAGTGGACAACAAAGAGATGCTTTTCTAGGCCTTCTCATTACATTCTTACTGACCATTGGCTGGGCTTGGGAGCTAGCAGGAAATCTTTCCTGTCTTTTATAGCATGTTCTCCATGAGTCAGTTATGGGATAAGGCCACAGCAGGCCCAAACAAAGAATGAGCTCTAGACTGGAAGAACAGCTGTGCAGAACAGCCTGGGCATGCTTTTGCTATGAGGTGTATGACGTGTCAGATTCATCCCCTGCCTTTGAGCAGAAGCATTGTTTTAGCCTGGGAGAGCATCTGGAGCCCATTTTGGGAACATAGCTGAAGATCTGTTTAATGGCTAGAGGCTAACTGTTAGAGAGACTTGTAGATGCAGAATGGACAGAATGCAGATACAGAAAGATTAAATGCTGTGATGTGTCTGACTTTTCCATGTCATAGGCAATATTTAGAGATAAGTCATCTGCAAGGTTTTAAGGATCACAACGCTAGATAAAGAGTGCTCAGTTAGTATCTAACTGCTATAACATACTCTGTAAAGACCTTTGAGGTATTCTAATAATCTAATCAGATGCAAAAATAAAAAATTAGAACTATAATATTCTCAGTTTGTTTCAGATGTCACATTAACCATTGAAATAGGAAGGTTTATTCTCCCTCTGTAACTTCAGAGGTTAAAATCAGAACTAGTTAGAGCACTCTCTATCACCCATCTTTTAATACTAATATTTTTTGTCATCTTACTGGACAGAAGTTTTAGCCACAAAACCAGATGTGACAAAATTACCAGTCTGCATTTCCATGTCACAGCCAAAACAACACTAACCATAAGAAAAATCCATCAGAAAAATAGAGGAATCTTGACAGTAAAGTATACATTTTTAAGAGTGCTCCAGAAAACAAATTCTCTATATAGCATCTTTTAAAACAAAATTCTGTACCTG
Source organism: Apus apus (assembly GCF_020740795.1). NCBI lineage: Eukaryota > Metazoa > Chordata > Aves > Apodiformes > Apodidae > Apus > Apus apus. Next base: position 138,231,424 of record NC_067282.1, on the reverse strand, counting down.
CCATACCAAGGCTTTCTCACATAATGTGTGACATGTATTGTTCATCACTGCAGATTGTTTTAAAACATGGATAATGTTTTCTACTGCATGAAAAGGATGTATTGAAAAGGATACTTAGATCTTTCTATTCTTGTTTTTACTGAGGTTTTCTTTTGGGATTTTTTTGGGGTTGGTTGGTTTGGGCTTTTTTCTCTTTTTCTCAGTCAATATAATACAACTAATACCTGTTTGTTTAAATAACTGTCCTGAATTTTCTTTCCTTGCATAAAACTTTATATTCCATTTTATGTACTAAATCAAAAGGAGATATGGATACATCAAACCAGTTCTTTCCAGTGCCATACTGCAGCTGTATGCAGGAGGCATACTAATTTTCCCAGACTATAAAAAGTTATTTTAAGTATCACTCTTCATAAGACCTCTTTGTTTGCAAAACCTAATATTTTTTTATAAGTATCAGTTTTCAGAGAATGGACACTGAGTCCATAGTGATATCTAAAAGTGATTTTGTAGAAATTCCATACTTTTTACTGTGGTTTTTAATTTCTCCAGAAATTAGGCCTACACAATTACATAATTTTCAACCACAGCCCCCAACAAATCTTGAGCCTGTTGGGCCATTTGACCTTGCTTCAGCTGAGTGCCAGGCTTCTCCAAGTTAGTATGTTCCAACTAATTTAGAGAAAATTGCTGACAAGGTGCAGAAGAGAGCACTACCTTGGGTCTATCACTAAGGGAAGTGAGGAAATAACTCTCATAATTTACATGATGCAGGAGCCTGGCAAGAAGTATTTTATGTACGTTTGAACAAAACCTAATAGAGATTTTCTTTGCCCAGACAAAATAGTTATGGATGTTAGAGGAACTTCAAGGTGAGAAGGATAAGCTAGCAAATAAGGGGAGGGTGCAAGGAGCTGAGGAAGGGGAATAGGTGACACAGGAGAAGTTGGAGGAAGTGGTAGAAGGAATCTGGAGGCATTACTTCTGTGCATTGGATGCAGAGTGAAATGGCAGGGAAAAAGGGAAGGTATGTGAGCTGTATAGACATAACACAGACACAAAAATTTAAAAATCTGTGTTATATCAGTGGAAGGACACCAGCAGAAGATTCAGTAAGTAGAGCTTTGGGAGTTGCATTGTGAAGTGCAGTTATATTTCTGCCAAATGGTTATCTAAAACAGATTAGGAAACCAAGAATAGACCTGGCATGGCTTGGAAATAATATATGTGGAGAATTACTTATAATCAGCCTATTCCCATGAGAAAAATGTGTCTTTAAATGAAGATGCAAATGATGTGACCAAGAGGGCAAATCTAACTACTTCCTGCATATTTTTAATTCTTCTGGGAATGGGCCCAAAGCCCCTATACAGCAGAAACCATGTTTTGTGTACTAATGTTTAGAATTACTTTTCATTAAAGTGTACTCTGAGTCAACAGGCAATGTCGTAATTTTGCAAGACTTCAGCCTGTTTGACATCTAACAAACTGATATTATTTCCAGACATCAGTGTGCAGATTTACAGGCTAGAAAGAAAATTTTTAAAGTGCAGTATGATAAACCTGAAAGATTAATTCAATTTAAAATTAAGGACCTCTGTCCACCATTTTCTTTTAGCATGAAACAAACTTACTAGTTTTTAATAGCAATGTAGATAGTATACAGAGAGTGCATCACTCCACATTAAATAATCCAGCAATGGTATGAGTCAGACTAAATGAGGATCAACCCCAAGGACAGACTATAATCACACCAATTTCAAATGGTATGGTAATGGTGAGATACTTCCAGCCATAGCCCAAGTTCAAATCTGCAGTATAAAAAAATTGTTCATAGTGACTGCTATTTTGTACTGGAAATTAAGATGCTAAACTTACATTGCATCTGTACAGTCACTGGAGACTTCCAGATGCTCCCAACTGGGTATTCTCCTGACCAGGAACATTTAAGCACTTCTTTGCGGTATTACAGCATAATCTGGGAACTCTTGACGCTGGTATTAATTGCTGTGCCCACATCTCCTGCATCTGTGCCACCCCAGCCACAAAAAGCCATTGAAAACCCATAGATCCTTCAGATGAGGCTTCCATTGCTGTGTAAAATTTCCTAAATCACACAGATATATCTTTCCATTACCTCTTCTAAATCAATGCTATAGAGCAACCTTAGAAAAAAGCCAACCCAATTGCATTCCAACAATCCTGACCTTTAGCTAAACAGGCTGCTGCTTCTATTTCCTAGCTTACTCCAAAGTAGCCATAGAGTGCTAGACCCCAGCTGAAAACTTATTTTAAAAACAAACAAAAAACAAACAAACAAACAAGAACAAGCAAACAAACAAAAATAAAAAAAAGGAAAAAGGAGGGGCGGGGGGGGAAAGAATAAGCATAGCATGTTTAGTTTTACCTTCAAAACCTAAGGTAACATAGCTAACATAATAATTTCAGCCTGAACAGACAGGCAGTAAAATATAAATTGTCAATTAAGCTCTCCTACAGACACCTACAGATAAATATAATAGAATTATTACTAACATTAGGAGATAATACACGAAGAAAAAGAAGAAAATTGTTTTAGTTATTGAAAGTTGTTTATATGGGTACTTTTGCTACACTATTTCATAAGATATAATCGTGTTTTGTTCAGTGTGAGGGCTAGAAGTAATGCAAAATGAGGTTCAACACTTAAAAATGTTCCTACTACTGTTTTTCTTAGTATTCAATAGAAAAAAACTGTAGTTTAAAAAAAAAAAATATATATATATATATATATATATATATAAAAAATTAACTGGAACATTTGGAATAAGGTGTAGCAATTTAACAGAAAGTTTTATTTCTGCTTAGTTAGAGACTGCTTGTAAGTAATTACAAAAATAAATAGATGAAAACAATATTCCCCTCAGTTATTATATAGAAGAATTACTGGATTCTGAGATGAAAAATTGTTAGGATAGGTAGACCAAAGGAGAAGTTCAGACAACAGAAAATAAAAGTGATGCCACTGAGGAAACATATGTAACTTCCAGAACACAAAATAATAGCATAGGAAGGTAAAAGCTTTGTATCTGTAGAGATTCTGCAAAGCCTGGAATGCAACAGTCTCTGCAAACATACATACCCATTTGGCACCCCACATTCCAGAAGGGTTGAGGATTATAATTTGAAGAGCTTGTTCTTGTTCCTTTAGGGTAGATTCTTGTAATGAATCTTGTAGTATGTGAAACAAATTCTTTAGCTGAAAAATAGAATGACAAAGTCTTGGTAAGAAAAGCTTAATTAATAAAGATATCATATTTGAATAAATAATACAAACATAATAATCTCAGCCAACAATATTTTACACAATAGGTATATCAATATATTTCTATTTTAGGATGTTTTTAAGCATGTTGATTTTTAGGTTTAAATAAAATTACTAAATAACCTCAAGACCAGTGAACAGCATATTTCTAAAAGATACTTAATTGATTTATTTGTAATATTCAGGATTTGTTAACTGTTCAAGTGAGTTGACTTTCTTCCTCTTCGCGGTTTTCCCTCCCACAAAGGTATAAACTACACAGATGTGGAAACTTTTGTCTACACCATTCCTGTTTAGCAATGAGACAGAAAGCTTTATATTTCCATTCATCACTCTGACCCTTTCCATCCTCCATCTTGCCCCTCATTTTTATTTTTATTTTGGTTTGGTTTGGTGTTTATTTGTTATAGAACTATTTAGTTCACTATGTTGGAAAGGGACAAGAGAGGACTCTTACCATGGATGTCTGGCAAAAGCCTACTTGTTTTGATACCGTTCAGCACCACTCACTTAAGCAGCCATTGAATCATCTCCACAAAGTGGTGGATGGCAGCTGGGCTGGCCCTGGATGAGTGGGCCTGGGGCAGACTTTGTTCTCATGGGCAGTGATCTCTGTTTTTAACACTCCCTTAAGGCTGTTGGCAGACAGCTGGAGTTAAAATAGCAGAGGCTGCAATCTGTTGGCTGCACCAAATGGAGATGCTCCAACACAGAATGAGTTTTGAATGATCCAGCTTGGCTGGTGTGAAGATCTGGTCCAATGGAGCAAACTGTCTGCTATGGGGTTTATTTAGTCCATCGGTGCTGATTCTCTTATCTTCAGCTATCATCAAAGCCAGGGGTACTGTGTGCCTAACTCTAGTGTGTACTACAGTCCATACACGGTGGAGTGAAATTTATTCCACACATTCTCAAGTACTGACCGTAACTTCTAAACAATGAAGCAAGAAGTATTAATACATTTTCTGTACTATATTGATATTTGTTCTTCTACATGAAAATAAAACAAAGCTGAATTTCAATTTTCCTTACAAAAGCAATTACAATATAAAAATGCAGAGCAAATGAAAAGATATTTCTAAAACAGCTTCATAAAAACAACCAAATACAATTTTAACCCCTCCAATGCTGAAGCCATTAAACATAGCAACATTTTAACTTTTATCTGAGTAAATCCAAAGAAATTACCTGAATTTTTTACAAATTTTCGTGCTCGATTTTCTCCAATTGAATTATTTTCATAGCACTTCTGATTATCTAGGGAATGCTCAAAGCTCACAAACTTCGCAGATTTGGTATAAATCACAAGGTCTGACAACATTAAGGCAATTTGTATCTTCTTCATCTAATAATCATAATATAAATAATAGAAGAATTAAAATTTCACAATAACACATATTTCATTATTATTATTAACATTTCAGAATAAACTATTATTTGGATGCATAAAGTATGGCAACATGAGTCACAATTAATGAAAATGTAACGCTAAGATACTACTTTTGATAGAAAGTTGATCTAGACAGAGACAATTAAGGTTATTGACCCCTATGTTCATCATACTAATTGTAGAGTGAATGGAGAGATGCTTCCAATGCTTCCTAGCACAGTCTTCTGCTGGACAGCTTTATCATTTCCTTGCTTCTAAGACTGGTATATAAATTCACGTCATTTTTCATGGGTCTTAACATTAATCATTTAAAATATATATCCAGCTTTATATTCCTAAACACACAAAAGTACTAGAAACAGTATACTGGTAGGGAGTACCTGGGGGGAGAAGAGCATGAGATTCTATATATCAATAGCACAAACTCAACTACAAAATATAGAATAACAAGAGAATATTTATCATGCAAAGCAAATAATCATAGGCATATTCCTCCAAGCACTGCTCTGAGGTTAGGAAAACTCGTTTTTTCTTAATTAAGATGGGAAGTCCTTTGGCCAAAGTCTTTGCTTAGTCTTGTTCCATTACCAAAGCAAGAAAAGCAAAGGCTTCATTGCATTACAGTGACTGAAATTTTACCAGGGTCTTATCCCTTAAAATGAGGTACGATATGACCTCTTCATTTCACTTTGCATGAACTTGTGAGCTATTCAGCAGTAGTAGTGAGCAAAGAGCTGATGGTGTTAATAATATTTACATTCTATTAGAGCTCTTGAAGGCAAATTCTCATCTGACAAAATAATAGGGATGGCCTTCCTGTGACTCTTCAACTATGTGAAGTTCAAGAGCGGTAATTATTCTGCAGCTGGATCCCATGAGGAGCAATCGGAGTCTATTGTAACAGAATTACTCAATAATACAACTTTCTGTGTGGAAGGCAGTGACACAGCCAGAGCCAGCAGCATCTCTACAGTATCTTGAGTGTGGATGCAAATGCTCTCCCACCCTCAAATAAAGAATAGAGTGGGACCTCAGAATAAATACTCACCCTCAGATAGAGTACCACTTGGTTAAAAAATCAGTAAACTCAATTTGACTATCAAAAGAAAATCACATAAAATTCTTACAGTCTTACAGAAATAGTATTTAATGCTGAGTCTCTATATGATAAACGTAAAGATACCTTTTCTATTTTAAATGTTTAAAAATGTTTTAATGTAAGCAGAACTCTACACCAAATTTCATGCATAAATCCATGACAGAAGAAAATAAGGGAATGGGAGCTCTTCAAAATCTCCAAGATAGATTGTGGGAAGAAATAGTTAACTTTGTCCTTAGTTATCAGGACCTATGACTGTTCTCCATACACATACATCCTACAGGAGAATCTTGAGACCAAAGACAGCTTTATCTTAGCTCTATTGTGCTATTGAGCACCCAGGACAAGCACAAATCATGAAAATGAAAAATGCAGGTGGAGTTTAGGATGGGAGAAGAGGGAAGAGCTGCTTTTGAGTTGGATACTCTAAAATGCTTCAGATTGAAGTGTCTTGAAAGAATCAGACAAACCAAAGCCTTGAGCTAATATATATATTATTTCAAAATATACTGCTCTAAGTCATTTTAAAGCCTTTTACATTTAATCTCTATTTTAAAATAAAATATTGATATTATAGTCGTACAGCATACAACTACATGTTTGCTAAATCCAATTGAGACAAAAGTTACCTTTGCCTTTTTTCGAGGTGGGCCTGAAGCTCTCTGTTCACCTTTTCTTTTTGGACATTCCTTGTTTGAATAAAGAGGAGCTGCGTCATCATCCTCCTCCTCTTCATCGCTCGTATGGTCAGAGTCAGAAATTTCTGCTGTCTCACCACGACTGTCAGCTTCTCTCCTGAGCATACCTTCCTCAATTGTGCCAATTTTTTTGTTTTTTACCAGAATTTTGAATTTTAGTTCCTATAGAAAAGAGATTAAACTGTAGTAACTAGAATTATATATGGATTAATTGTAGGTTTTCATATCTAGATATTGTTCAACCCATGTTCAAAGCTGTTTATGAAGTATAATGAAGTGAGGTATCACAATGAAGATAGATACCAGTGAGGCAGAAGTCCAAAGTAAAATAAATAGAATATGGGCATCAAGTATGGAGCAGAAAGTGAGTACTTAACCCCATGACAGGAAAAAATGCTCTACAACATACAGCTACACAGAACCTGAAACTGTGAGCAAGATAAAGGTAGAAAGTGATGAACAGGTAAGACATAGGAAGTAAATTTTTTTTTTTTAACTATGCATTAATTTGTTTTTACATACAGACTTCAACACATATATCTGATATTAATTTGAAAATTTTTTTAGCTATCACTGCAGCTGCTGGATATTTTTTACCCTATTTTATTAGTGTATTTGTGCACATCTGTCTAACACACCAAATTAAACTTTTGTACTTATGCCATTATAGAAAGGATGCTGGTTTTACCTGGTCAGGCAAATTAATGAGTTTGGTAATTTGTTGCCTAAGCAGTTTCTCCATTTTTAAATGGGCATGTTTCAATTTTCATAACAGAGAATGTGGGAAATCAATTAATTGTTATAACTTCTAATAAGATGGGTTTAATCTGTGCACATGAATCCTATGAATAAATATTTCACCTAGACTTATGAAATAATATTAATGATAAAACAGCTATTATATAGCAGACATTCATCTCTATTTTTCCACACAGGAACTGCCAGTGAGTTGCAGGACTAGCTTAGGTCCTTGCTTAAAGTGTTCCATAAAAATATTCCTTAAGTTTCATGTGCACTAGTGAAAAGAAGGGCTACACTGCTGGGAAGGGTACAGCAAAAAAGGAAGAAATACACACTAAAGAAAAGACAACTGCTGTATTGTATTTTAAAGTATTCATTCATCAAAAATGGAAAGCATGGATGATTGATAGAAAACACATAAAACCAAAACTTTATAATAGAAATCAGTCCTAGGCAATGAAATTGATCCAGTTATTTACATTGCAATCTACATCGCTTCTAATGCCCTTATCTCTTCAGATCTTGAATTAGTAGGTTGTCAGTGTTCAAGAGGAATGAGCTATCTTGTGCTTAACATCTATCAATACCATGGTAGCGTAAGATTTGATTAGTCTCTCTGCAGTGGTGATTCAGAATAGGGATGCCCTTTAACATTTCCTTCATTTCTTATTGATGCACTTGTTTGGGTTTTGTTGTGGTTTTTCTTCTGTGATACTTTTAGAAGAGTTTTTAATATGAGTAATGCTACTCATATTTTTTAAGAGTTCTGAATTTTCTTCATATTTCCTGACATTTAAAAGCAAGTCAATCCACTTTTGGTCTTATATTTTGATATCTACAGGTAAGATTCAATTCTACAGATTTAAGAAACACCTAGTATGCAAGTGAAGGAAAACCTTTCCATGGCTATATCCCTGCCTCCTATATGTAAACTAGCCTTAAGTAAAAAAAGACCTTAATCTATGCCATCATATAAAAATGGGCCATGATGATTGAGTCAGATATTTTCTAAAATTCTGGTTGTTGGGTTTTTTTTCCTATAAAGATAACATTTTTAAATCACAGCCCTCTTTTAAAAACAGTTATAGAAACACTCTAGTACAAATATATTTTGCTAATTTTTGTCCAGAAGCAGATTCCAATACTCTTTAACCCAACTCACTAAAAGTGGATCATAAACTGAAAAAAGACACAACACAGACTTTAAGTCCGAGCTTCAAACAGATCTTTAAAAAAAATATGTAATAAATATATGGCTACAAAATCAGTGGCTATATGAAAATAAAGTTCTTTAACTTGTAATCAGCAGTGTTAAACACTTGGGATATTTTGTACCCATTTAAATCTTTTAAGCATATAATGAGCTCAAAGTCCGAATACTCATGGTATCTTTTTTTTTCTATTTTAAATAAAAAATATATATTTACTACGTACTTATATATAAAATGTAAGCATACTAAAAAAATAAATGAATAATTTCGAAAAACATAATAGACCTCATCTAGAGCATAATGGAACTTCAAGGCTGGCATAAGCAACAGCCTCCCAGTACAATCAGTTAGAACAAGTATTTAAATAATTAAATGAACAAAACTTAGTTCTTGTCCTAAATAGGCATTCTGATAATGTGAGGTACAACACAAATCAGAACAGCTGACTTAATACAAGACTCCAAGACAAGATTCATAATCACTTTGGAATGGATCAGGCAAACCCACCTACTGACCATTGCAATAATGTACAAAGAGACAAAATTCAGTCCTCAGAAATGTAGAGAACAAACCTCAGATCTGGGTCATGAGTATTTAAAAAGGAAAAACAGTTTCCCCTGTTTTAATTTAGCCTGATCTCTCTTCTCCTCTCCTGACCAGCTGTATGTGCTTCCATGAAGACCTACATGAGGGAAGCTTTTGAGGCATTGACAAAATTTGCCTTGAATGAAAATAACAGGACAGTATTGTTAAGTACAACTGCTAAAAAAACAACAAAACAGCAGCTGCATTCTTCAATGATTCAAGAGCAGAATCACCCTTAGTAAAAATGTGAATGTATGTCCTTGTGACAAGCCTTGCAAATCACAGTTATTGAGGAATTTCAGTTCAATACTGCCAATAGTGTCTGAGCTCTACTTAAATGGATACTAATTTTATCAGAAATACCTTTTTAGGTATCTCATAACAAGTTTTCATAGGATACAGTTACCTAATGAGAATTTTCCTGCAGTCAAAACATCAGTTCTGTATTTTGCTCTGTAGTGGACACAAAATACATGAAAGAATCTTTCTAAATGTCATTGTATTAAAATAAAACAAAAACAAAACAAACAATGACACCAAAACACAACAAAAAAACCACACAACTAAAGAAAGAAATTAAAAAGGGTGACACTGGCAGACTGACTTTCTGGATTAATTAAAACCTGGCACAATCCTAGGTAAAAGTGTAAATGTTGTATGAAACACTGTCCTTAAAAACTATTTGCAAGATATTATTTCTCATTGTGCTACCAGAAACAGTCCCGCTCAGGAACCAAATTTCAAAGATAAAGAATAAATTGCGAGTCAGAGGCTTGACCTATTATAACTGTTGGCAGTAATGTTAGATCCCACTGAAAAACAGGACCCTTAGCTGGCAACATCTTGTCCTGATTTACCCAAGGAATCCATCAGACATAAGAGGAATATGAAAACACACATAGAATTTCCCAACCATACAATCCAAAAGACATCTGACAGCAGTCTTGGAGAAAGTTCTAGTGCAGCTGATTTTGTATTTCTTAGAGACCTCTAAGGCAAAGAACTAGGGACATAACTGATCCACAAATATGTTGCAAATAACTCTGTTAATCAACTTTTTGCTCATAGTTTAGGAATTTGCAACAACTCGGTCAGAAAATAGCAAGGGTCAGCAGCTACACAAGGTGACCCAGGAGCTGAGAGTGACAGTAGAGCAGACATAGGGCAATAACCTCACCAATGAGGGCAACAATAAGTAGAGCAGGTCTAGAGATGGTAGGCAAGTTCAGGAAGCAGCTCAGTGACTACCAGACAAGTCACAAGGCGGGTCCAAGGTCAAACCAGTAAGCCATATCATAGAAATACAGAATTGCTGAGCTGGAAGGGAGCCATGAAGAGACCATCTAGTCCAACTATGTCATTCAGAGCAGAGCCAATAAGAGTTAGAGCTGTGTCCAGTCAAGTTCTGAGTATCTCCAAGATGGAGACTCCATAACATCTCTGGGCAAATTGCTCCAGTGACTGACCACCCTTCCAATTAAAAGTTCTTTTTTTTCATGTTTAAATAGAATTTTTTGTATTTCAGTTTGTTCCCAGTGCTTCTAGCCATTTTGCTGAGAAAAGTATGGGCCCGTTTTTCTTTACCTAATGAAGCCCAAGATAATGTAAGCCTTCTTTGCCACAAGTACACATTGCTGATCTCATTCTCCAGGTCTACCGGGTTCTTTTCTGCAAAGCTGCTTTCCAACCAGTTATCTCCCAGCCTGTAGTGATGCATGGGGTTATTCCTCCCCTGGTGCAGAACTGTCAGCAAGGCCAGGAACAGCTAATTGCAAGGACAGGCACTAAGTGCTTACAGCATAGCTCAGGCAAAGACCAAGAAGAAAAGTCTGAGCTAACATGCAGCTCCCATGTCAATGTATGACATTGCATAGATGGAGACCCCAGATGAGTGCTCTTGCTCACAATTTAGCTGTTTTTTATGGAAGTCTGCTCCAAGGCTAAACAGCTGGGCTATACTAGAAATGACACTGTATGTACCTCAGTATCTACATTGCTGATGGGTGGGTTGGAGGAGAATCCAGAGGATGATTACAAAGAAAAATGGTTACAGCTTGGCCAGGGTGATTAGTCTGGTGTACTCAGAACCCTCACGCACAGATTCCCTACCACAGCTGAATATTCCAACAAGATAGCTTGCAAAAAAAAAAAAAAAAAAAAAATCGGAACTTTTTTAAACCTAAGACCTACCTGGTTGATGATATAAAGTATGGCAATGCTTTGCTTTAAATTACCTTATGAAGTTGCCTTAAAATATGGGTAAGTTATTAACAACAGGGAATTTATTTTTGCCTGTTCACTACACTTGTTCCCTCATGTTCCCTCAAAAGTCTGTAGAGTACAATGCCCAGAAATAGTGTAGGAATCAGATTAGACTTGTGTAAATTCTCACTATAACCTGGAGAACCTAAAAATTTTATGATAATACTGATTTTCTTATTTTTGAGGTCATCACCAAGATTTGCTGCATTTTCAACATCTTTCTTCTCATTTTTGTAAAGAACAAATGCCATAGGCAGATTGAAGGGCAAAACAGTAGACTGGAAAACTTTTTGACTTGTTAAGAAGCAAAGATATTTCTGATGTAAAAACTTGGTCAAGACATTTGCATATATCACTTGCAAGTAAAAAAATAGGAATGAATCTCATCACTGAAGCAACAGAATTAGATATGCCAAAACAATCTTGATCTTGAATTTCTGAGCTAAAATCTTCATGTCCTACTTTTTCAATAATACAAAAATAAGACTGTAAAACTCTATACAGATAAGGGAAAGGAAAATTTGGAGATGGTTTGACTGAAAGTTGAATCATATAACCACAGGTAAATCAGACTACTACCCTTTTGTCAAACATTGCAGATAGTAAGAAATTATTTGTCAGAGCTTATAGACAACCAGGTGCAACCAAGTTTGGGAAGTTTCTCAGTGAAACAGGTCTTTACAGAGAAAGGAAAAAATTGCAGTAGCAATATGAACCTCTTAGACATACTCTCAAATGTTATAGCTACATGTGGAAGACTATGATACCTGGTTCACACAGACTGGTGCATTCTGTGAAAACAGTGAGTGTGTATGGAAAGCTCCTTTGTATGTTGAGTAGACCAGGTGAAGAAAAAGGTGAAGGAGTCCTAGCTATGGACTTAATTGATTTTCCTGCTAATAGTAGGATTTAAAATGCCAGAGGAAAGAAAGATGTACTGGAGAACTTCTATCAGTCTTTCTCAAGGAGAGTATTAAATAGGTCCTTTTATTTAGATAGCATGGTTTTAAGAACTATGGAGAATCCTCAGTGATTGTGGCCAGAAATGCCTCCGAACCACCACAACATAGTAATTGATATTGCAGCTGTGTGGTAAACATTAAAGGTGACTTGTAAAATAACAGTAATTGCCACTTCAGTTTCAGTTAAAAATGCATCAGTCTCTCTTTGCAATTTTATGCAAGGAAACTTGCAAATAATGAAAAATTCCTAAGTAGTTCATGTGTCTATCATGTTAGCAGTATAAAGTAGTTTGATGTACTGCGATGTAAAATAATTGAGGCGCAAACCTTCTTCAAAAACATCAACGTGTTTACATTTTTTGTGGTTTATATTTGAGGCTTGTTTCTTTCAGTAGCTGTCAAACCTATTAAAGAGGAAGGATTCAGCAGGGTAAGTAAAAATTGATCTCACTTCTAGGATTCTGATAGCTTCCAAGTTCATCGACAAATTGCTGCATAAAACACCACATCCTGTCATTTTATATCAGCATAATCCAGGAGTGCTGGTGCAATTGGCAGGGATCTCTGGCACCAGTCAGTGATGTCAAATATACTTTAATGTGGGAACTGACTCAAAAGACCTGATATTCCAGCAAATATTAAAGGACATTAATGAAGTCTCTACAGAAGCACCAAGTGGCCAAGATTGCAAGCAGAGGATTGTAGTGGGTCTGTTGATTTGGGTGGCCAAATATCTGCTTAGGAAGGAGGTAAGAGGATAGATCAGGTAGAAAAGATTGGTGAAGCTCAAGGGTAGCCTCAGTTTATCTCATTGGATAAGGAGTGTGTGAAAGAAAAGCTGCAAAAGCTTTCTCTTTCAGCTACTTATCATGTAGAGGAAGAATTGTCCATTGACATGCTACAGAATACACTAATATTCCAGGGAATTAACAGTACTAGTATAGTCATCTACACAGTGAACACAACTGAGGCCAAAGAATTAAAAAACCTCTTTTCATGAAATTTTCTGGGGTTTGTGTTTCAGGGAAAATGGATGAGAAAAATCTGAGAGCGATAGTTTTCAGTGACAATCCAATTTTCTTTTATGGACCTCCCTGTGATTTTGTGACTTGCAATAGTAGGAGACATCATGCATGAGCTGTCATCCAAGCACCTAAGAATGAGTTTGCTCTGCATATTTATTCTCATTTTAGACACACACAGTCATCTCAATTGACAAAGGTGTAGCTCAAAGCCTACTTAGAAAAGGAAGTAGGAGAGATCGATCAGACAACAGAAGACAAAATAATTTCCATGAGATCTCCAAATCTCCAAGATCTAAATCAGAACCTGTGGCTGGCAAATTTTTCTGTTGTTTGGAGAAATCGTGTGGTGTTCCACTTCATGCAGAAACAAGGGCACCATTTGATTCAGATCTTGAAGAACATTGAGAGGTGAGTATTAAAAGGAACTCTTGCATGTGCTGGGTGTAAACATTCACAGGATGTGCAAAACTAGGAACAACAGTAGTAGTTGTCAGATGAGGAGTATTTCCCACTCAAGAAACATGGTGTTTTAGGCTCATGACAGGGAAAAGCTGGATGTTGAAGGTTCTTGCCAAAGAAATCTGAGAGAAAAGGAAAGGAAGGCTGAACTGGTTTGTCCAGAGCCAAATCTTTCAAGAATCCTACCTGCAGTTTGTCAAAAATAGCCTAGCAAAGAAGGCAATTAGCACAGGTCATGAACACAAGAGGTAACCACTAAGTGATCAGTAACTTGTGACACAAACAATCAGAGGACCTAATAGACAGAAGTGTGCCCATTGCACTTACAGACATGAGGCACATGTTACAGTAAAGAGGTTTGTGCTGTGTCCCTGGGGGTATTATTAAATTGGAATATTCTCTAACAGAACAAATTATAAAAAGTGTCTATGTGGTTATTGTTAATTTCAGTGGAGGCTGAAAGACCCTCTGCCCTTTCAGTCTCTCCCATATTCCTTGCCAAGAGCCAACCAGAAGGGAAGGGAGCAGAGCTCAACCTAAGATAGGTGAAGATGACAGAAAAAAGTAAAGATTGTGGTGAAAATGGAGGTAAAGTACTGTAACTCTAATCCAAATACTTTCATTTTAAACTCAGAGTAATTAAGTTTATACACACACACAAAGTGACTCAAAATATATTTACCCTAATGCTGAGCTACTTGAGTGGGACATTCATATTCATTTATAATCAAGCTAAGTAAATATTTTAGCATATTAGTAATTTACCATCTATATTTATTTTACTTTGATATTAAACAGTGTAACTAAAAAAAGAGCACTGATGAAATAATAACTTTAAATTAGTATTTACAACAGACTTTAAAAACACGCTAGGGAAAAAACTAACAATCCAGGTGACAGGAGGGTATGTTGGTCACAGAACATGCTGGACAGAACTCTACAAATAAACCTTAAGACCTGTTAGTAGGCTAAATTAGAATAGTGATTTCTTTTTACAAATATTGCTTTTTGCTATATTTTTCTATTAATATTTTTTTAATATTCAGTAAAAGATACAGGTCCACCCATAAATACAGATGAGCTATATAGGAAAGTTCAAAGCAGGAAACTGATTTCAAACCTTTTTGTTGTTGTCAAGTACAAATACAATATAGATACAGTTATGTGACAAGAATTTTGCTAGTAAAAGCACTTGTGTAGGCAGGTACATTAATTCCCTTGAGTACATTATTCATAGTAATTTTTTCAAAATTTATCAGGCTATCAGTCATATCAGCCTCTAAGCAAGTGTATTTACTGCACTTGAGTCTTGCCAATGAACACTTACATTCTGTTGAACCAATCTTGTATCTGAGCAATTACAGTGAACTTTAATGATTTCGACACTTACTATATCGTACTGGATTTATGTTAGAAATCAGAAAACTGCCATATTTAAAGAACAATGCCTTTACTCTGTTACTGGTGTTAACACTTCTGATCTTATTTTCTTCCTGGGATGACTTTACCAGTTGGATTCCTATAGAATCATACCAGATGTGATAGCTTCTTCCCTATTCTTGCTAGTGCTCCATCTTGAAAAATGTGGAACAGCAAATGATTCCTGTGATTTTTTTAATTTTTTTTTTTACACTAACTGAGAATCCCTCTCACAAAAAACATTTAAAATTCCTTATTTATGGTTCTGTAATATCTCTTGTGTTGCTTAAGTAAAGCAGGCTTAAGATTAAGTTCAGCATCTGGCTCACTCAAACAGTAAGGAATTTACCCAGGTCTTTGGCATGCACAAGGTCCCAAGCTTTAAGGATGTGAGGCCACTAAACTCTTTTGAATATGGACCAGAAGTGTTTTTTCAAACAGATGCCAGCAAAAAGTCAAGCTTGCTACTCTATTTGCAAATTCAGTCATAACTACATACTTACATTGCAAAACAAAATCTTAATTATTTTTCTTACATGCTTGCTCATATCAGCTAAGAATAATGGAGATTATCCTAATTCTTGTTCATTCTCAACATAACAATTTAATACATTCAGACTGTTGTATATCAGCTGAGGACAGTGTCATTATTAGATATCAAACATATCTCACATAACTTTAAAAAATTAAAAGTTCAGTCGAATGAATCTCACCTGAACAGCATACCTTGAAAATGAGGAATAAGTATGGAACACAGCAATGTATTTTCAGGCAAAAATTTTACAGAGCTAACTTATGAAAAATCTAAGCTATGGAACTACAAAATATGGATTCCCTACATCACA
Source organism: Apus apus (assembly GCF_020740795.1). Classification (NCBI taxonomy): domain Eukaryota; kingdom Metazoa; phylum Chordata; class Aves; order Apodiformes; family Apodidae; genus Apus; species Apus apus. The sequence goes on along the minus strand of NC_067282.1, from coordinate 138,215,424 downwards.
GTAAACATATGCTAAGGGACATATCTCATAGCAAGTAATATTTTAAAGTATGTGATTCAGTGAGTCCATGATTCAGATGCAGTACACTGATTTGGTGTTTGATACAGAGAACATATGATCCCTGGACACCTATTAGACTGAATACCGCTATGCTTTGTGAAGCTTTAATGCAAACCCTCGTTTCTAATATAGTTTATATTGCTTTCTACTTTACACAACAGTTTTCAAGTTAGCAGTGATATTGGACGGTGTGATATAAAAATACGACGCTACAATCTAAAAAATATGTTGGCTTGCTGAGAAATTCATTAAGATGTATTACAAATATTTATAACAATATTTCTATGAAATACAACTATTAGCACATCTTTCAGACAAACTACTTGAAAAGTTTTTTTTCTATGACAAATCCTTTACAAAATTACGTCTGTGCTTCTTGTTTTTCCTTACGACAGTGTATCCTCCCTGCATTTTCATTTACTTTGTTACCTTTTCAGTTACTGTAAAAATATATATACATAATATATATCTGATAGATCACTGTTAACAGTGCCAATCCTAAATAAATATTTTGTATGTATGAATGTATTAGCGTTACATGAAATTTTAAGAAATCTTGTTTGTCCTTGAAACAATATCATGTGCAAAGACTGGAACAATGGAAATATATTTGCAATAAATTTTCAACACCCTTCTAATTGCTTTTTCTGACTTCATAACCCAGGTGTCTCAAGCCAGCAGCTGAGAAACATTGCATTAGAGAGAAATACACAGAGAGAAAGCATGGTTTTCCATTAACAGAACTCGATGAAATATTTCCATCAACACTGCTATTGACAATAAGTGTAGATTCAGTTTTCCATTTCAGTAACACTTTTAAATTTTGGGAAATTCTTTCCATCTAAGAAACAAAAAAAATAAACTAGCAGAAAACAGAGACAGTAACATGTTTAAAGTGAAGACTTGAAATTTTGGTTCAAAGCATAATCTTGTTTAAAAAAATTATACTTTGGAGTATAATTTTGGGAGGGTAGAGGAGGGGAGGACTGTTCAGTTTAACCTCAAAATGTTGACTTCAGAGGTCAACAGAATCTTTGAAGGTGTTCATTATAACACAACATTTCAATAACTTCAAATTTTCAAAATGAAAATAATCAGGTGTTTGAATGGCTCTCAGATTCACAGTCATTCCCTATATATAAATAAGTAATTTCAGCCTTGTTACTCAGTTTTTGATATGCAGGCTTATTCAGTGTTAGTAAGTAGGATTCAAAATAAAAAGACACATTACTACAGCTGCCATATTTCCATATAAAATAAATGAAAACCAAAACCTTAGCTATATTTTATATAAAATAAAATTTTAATGCATTCAGAGCACCAAAAGTTGGATTGATGTTAACTGCAAGATGTAAGGCTTTGCAAAAATGTTAGTATGTTAGCTTTCATAGAATACATTCTTTGGGATTGTACTGAGAACTGTTTTTCTTTAAACAACTTCCATATCAACCCCACATTATTTTTTGCTTTTTCCATTTCTTTTATATTTTCAATGGGTTTTTTCTGTTGTTTACAATTTTTGCTACTTCCTGTTTGAGACACAAGATGAGCAGTTTCATAAATTCCATTTCAGAAGATTTGAAAAACAAAAAACCACAAACAACAAAATTCCCAGCCTTCTCTCCTGTCTTTCACAGAAAAAAAAGTGCAATGTTATTACCTCAGGAGAAGGGAGTTGAGTCACCACTGTATCACCAATTGTTGAAGTAAGAAGTTTTTCACCTAGAATATTTTTTAAATATTCTGCCATTATTTCCTGTTGCTTAGGGCTGCAGTGGTTCTCCAAAGACAGTATAACTGGATAGTCAGATGCCTGGAGATATAATTTAAAGACTCTTATTATTAATAAATACAAAGAGGACTACTTGATTTCCCAAAATATCTTTTAAAAGTTCCCTTGATAATATGTATTTTTCTTTATTTTCAAAATGTTCAGAATGTAGGTCAGCTGTTTCAGGCTAGTGACACAATAAAAAAGCTCATGATACTTAAGGACAAGAGAAACGACAATTGAAGAAGAGATAAAAGTGCAACATCAGGAGGTTAAGGGTAGTTAAAATATGGCTAGACACATGCAGAGGAGAAAAACAACCCACTAGGGAAATCAAATGAAGATCAATTAAAAAGGAAAAAATACTACATTAGATAAACCAGATAATAGTTGTGCTAATTTTTAGAAATTGCATATTAAAGTGTATTTGTCTAATAATCATTAGAAAATATCTTATCAGAGGCATCCAACACAATGATTAATGCTAAATATATTAAAAGCAGAGGGGAAAAAAGTGTTAAATAATTCCCAAATCAGGCTGATTCAATTGCCCAGGGCAGAGTACAACTTGGAAGCAAAAACCAGAATTTCTCAAATTTAGTGGCTCAGCTGATAACATAGAGCTTCTAAAGAATGATGCATTGGCTACTATTTGTCCAAAACAGTGGTTCTCAACAAATGAGCCACCAGTTCAATATAAGTAGCACAAATTTAAAATATTTCTCTGTTTTGTGGTGAAAAGTGTTTTCTGTAGAGCATTCCCTCCACTGTTTACAGTGTTGTTATGAAAATAGAGATTTATTTTATGTTTAAAGGGTAAAATCAGATAATGAAATTAAATGTCTTTTGCTTTAATTTATGACAAATTTTAGTCGACTACATTTCAAGTTGACAGTATCCTTAAGATTTGCTCAGAAATCATTGCCTTCACATGAACAAGCTATGCATTTTTTCTTATAAGAGTAAACTTTTATTGGGACTTTCTATCCCTTACTCATCACAGTACTCAAACAAGGCATGTGAAACGTGGGAAATTGAGTAAAATTTAAAGCACAGCTCAAATGAGACATGTTCATTTAGACTGTGTAAATAAATCTCATAAATTGGCAGAAACACTGGTGGTTATTAAAAACAAATACTCTGAATAAAATCTTTACTTAGGCAGGACCTAAATTGTTCATTTCTAAGGAAGTACCATTTTATGTTTACCCTGTTTTTACTTTTTTTTTTTTTTCCTTGAGTATTTGCTCTTGACAGCTAATAGAAGCACACCTTAGCCTGGGTAGACAGTTGGTACAAACCGTTACCTATTGGGATTTTTCAATCTACCTGTAACTTGTGCCTCTTAAATAAAGTTTGCATTATAGTTATGTGCAATATGCTGTGTATAAGGAAAATCAGAGAGTTATATCTAATGGGATGTGAAGAACAATATAATGAAAGCATATTTTTGTTTCCACTATCTTTTGCAAGTAGAAGCTAAAATTTATATAGAGATCAGAAAGGATAGATATAGTTTTGCTTAACTCTGAGAAGGTTATAAATATATATTTATAAAAATCCATATAAACGTATGATCATAAGGATATATATTCACACAGATAACGCTAGCTTGAATACAAGAGTTATCTTAAGAGTCATTCAGGACTTTGATTGAGCAGGAGGAGTTTTGCCAGAAACCTACACAAAATATTGAGCCAGTGTCAAAGCTTTTCAGCTTTCACTGCTCTGCCAGAGATAGACAGAAGGGACATTGCTCTAATGAGTTGTCTGACAAAAAGACAGCAGCAGATTATAACCTTTGTCAGGCCTTGAACTTAAAATAAAAAGAGAGAAAATGAAAAATAGGGTTCATCTCTAACTCAGCTATAATCTAACATTTTTCTCTAATTCATAAATTCAAGCACAGGGTATGGAACAGACTAATAGCAAGGAAGAATAAGTGAAGTAACAAAAATGAAAAGATATAAAAAAAGAGTAAAACATTAGACTGATTCCAAAGTAGCTGAATAAGATCTTCTGCATTCCCTGCACCAAGTTTGGTTTAAAACCATTATCAGCAAAATCTGTTTATACATACATATGTGTAGAAGTGTATATATACATACCGAAAATGCATACTTGTCTATCACTTGAATTACAGAATTAAATGGAATTTTGCTTGTTAAAGTGTGACCATGGTACACAACAGGTTCATTGTTTGAGCCATCCCAGCAGTCAATTTCCAGGCAACGACATCCTTTTAGGAGAGCACTTTAAAAGAACATGAGAAACAATTTTACAGTCAAAAGAAAGATACCACACTTTCTTATACAAGCTGCTGTATTTCTGATTATAATCACATTGAATAATTACAAAAAAAAAAACAAAACAAAAAAAAAACAAAAACCAAACACCCTTACTCCTTCATCACAAAAGAAAACAAATCCTTTAGAATTAGTCAGATAAGTGATAGAGCTGTGTTTGCTGATGTTTATCTTTAGCAGGTTATCTAATGAACTTTATTAGAAGTAATGGATTATCTGAACAAACTTCATTAACAGAGTAAAAACAGGAGTCAAATATTTAAATAAAATCATTTTGTTGCTTAAAATAGAAGAAGAAATGTTTGAAAAGACATTTTTATTACTATTCCAATATTTATCTGCAAGTTCAAGAATCATTAAACTTAGAAACTTACAGCAACATCTTTTACTTGGTCTTCACATGATACAGTTAATCTTCCCCCAGCTTGTTTCTAAGAGAATCATAGAATCATAGAATCCTAGGGGTTGGAAGGGACCTCAAAAGATCATCTAGTCCAACCCCCCTGCCAGAGCAGGGTCATCTAGAGCACATCACACAGGAACGCATCCAGGTGGGTTTTGAATGTCTCCAGAGAAGGAGACTCCACAACCTCTCTGGGCAGCCTGTTCCAGTGCTCTGTCACTCTCACAGTAAAAAAAATTTTTCGAATATTCACCTTAAACCTCCTATGCTCCAATTTGATCCCATTACCCCTTGTCCTATCACTGGTCAACACTGAGAAAAACCTAACTCCATCTCCCTTACACTCACCCCTTACATATTTGTAAACATTGATGAGGTCACCCCTCAGCCTCCTTTTCTCCAAGCTAAAGAGACCCAGCTCCCTCAGCCTTTCCTCATAAGGGAGATGATCCACTCCCTTAATCATCTTTGTAGCTCTGGGGAGTGCTAAAGGTTCTCAGATGCCTTAAATTTATCCTGATTTATATTTGAATGTGCTAATGGCACCCCTTACAGGTCTTAGGCTTCTGATATTTGGCTTGTTACTGTTTAAATGTTTCTTGTAGACTGTTTTACCTACACACCAATGTCTTTTACATGCTTCCCTTTACATGCTAACAATATCTCAAACAATATCTCATTCTAGCTGATTTTAGCATTTTAATTTTTCTTACACAGACAGTAGATAAAGAGGAAAAGCACTGGTCTGGCCTCACCTTGAGTATTGTGCAGTTTTGGGCACCACAATACAAAAAAAGACTTCAAGCTATTGGAGAGTGTCCAAAGGAGAGTAAGGAGGATGGTGAAGGGTCTGGGAGGGATGACCTATGAGGAGTGGCTGAGGTCACTTGGATTATTCAGCTTGGAGAGTACAAGGCTGAGGGGTGACCTCATTGTAGTCTATGGTTTCCTAACAAGGGGAAGAGATGGGGCAGGTACTGATCTCTCCAGTCCTGTGACCAATGTCAGGACTTGAGGAAATGACAGGAAGCTGAATCAGGGGTGGTTTAGGTTGGGTATCAGGAAAAGGTTTTTCACCCAGAGGGCAGCTGAGCACTGGAACAAGCTCCTTAGGGAAGTGGTCACAGCACCAAGCCTGCCTGAGTTCAGGAAGTGTTTGGATGATGCTTTCAGGCATGTAATGTGATTCTTGGTATGTCCTACACAGGGACAGAAGTTGGACTCGATGATCCTGATGAGTCCCTTCCAACTCGGCATATTCTATGATTCTATGATCCTATGATCCTATGATCTTCTTTGCGATTAATTTAAGCAATGCAGTTAATAATGCCATATTATTTTAAATACTGTTATAAATATATTCACTAGTGTTTCTGATGATTACAAGCCATTACTGAAAATCCAGAGAACAAGAAAAAAAAAAAAAAGTTCAAAGACATGATGTTTCCAACTGCTCTCACTTCATTAAAGTAGTATATTCCAAATAAGAATGCTAGACAGTTGTCTTTCAAATTCTTCATATTTTCCATCATCATTTATATTGACTTTCTTACATAACCCTTTTTCTTCCTGCCTGGAAATTTCTTCTAAATGTGTCCCAGTAATAAAGCATCCTTGTTTCCTTCTCTTGGAGTCAAGTGCTGCACATTCAAAGATGAAGTTTCTTCTCACTCCTGGTTACTATAGTACCCACATTTTGTTTCTAAACTGACCACATTGCAACATACAGTGATCACAGATATATTTGACATACTCCAGAGTACTGTGCCTTTACATACAATCACAGAATGTTTTGGGTTGGAAGGGGCCTAAACATCATCAGGTTCCAACCCCCCTGCTATGAGCAGGGACACCTCACACTAGACCAGGCTGCACAAAGCCTCATCCAACCTGGCCTTAAACACTTCCAGGGAGGGTCATCAACAGCCTCCCTGGGAAACTTATTCCAGCACCTTATTACCCTCATGGTGAAGAATTTCTTCCTGATGTCTAACCTAAATACACCCTCTTTCAATTTAAAACAGCTACCCCTTATCCTATCACTGTCCTCTCTTGTGAAAAGCCCCTCCCCGGCTTTCCTGTAGCCCCTTCAAGTACTGGAAGGCTGCTATAAGGTCTCCCTGATGCCTCCTCTTCTCCAGGCTGAATAACTCCAACTCTCTCAGCCTGTCAATACATACAGTATACATCCTGTACATTGATGAGACTAGAGTTTGCCCAGGAATTTTACATTTAGTTAAGGGATCTATTTATTTTTGTATGGTATGTTGAGATTAAAAATTAATCATATACTGTGCAGCATACTATAGATTTCATTTGCTGTGAAGTAGATTTTTTTAAGTTAAATGAAAAAATATATTGTTCCTAGACTATGAACAGATGGATTGGCAAATATATTGAAAAGTGTATGCATAAAATAAAACACTACTCTTGAATTTTCTACTCATAACCATGATGATTTTGTTCCTTATTGCCAAGCAGAATTACATATGACTTAGCAGTCATTTACAAAAAAGGCAAAGAATGTTTAAAAAAATTAAAAACAGTATATAAATACCTGATATATCCCCATAAATCACTGGGCCCAACTAGTTGGTCAGATATCAAGTAGGTGTTGTGAGAAGATGAAATAAAATAGTCACATAATGGGTGGTTCATATCTTGGTAGATGGTCCTGTGACTTTTTTTAAATATCGAACAGTCTTCTGAGCTCATGTACCTTATAAATCCTTCAAATGACATTTGCCTTCTTGCTCTCACTGAACAAAAAAGAAAGAAAAAGTTTCTGGTGTGAAGCTAATGTGATGGTTATATCTGTGAAGTTCCATCATTTTTAATAACCAAATCTGAACACTGCTACATATTATACAGCATTTAACACTTGCCTGAAATTTAAAATTCATAACAATATAAACACGAACACCAGATATTTGCAATTCTGGAGATTTAATTGCTGTGTTTTTTTTTTTCTTTTATGGACACCAGTAAGAAGAGCTTGCAGGAGTCCTAATTAAATACAAAATAAAGTATTTGTTGTTTTGGAAAGTAATTTGTCAGTTAATGCACGGAGAATCTTCTTTTCTCTCTAGAAAGAACAGGAATTGTTCTCTAAAATGTCAGGTAGAGACTGTCAAAATAATCCTGCAGAAACTACAACTCCTAGAACCAATTATCTTTCTCAGTGGTGGAAAATTCAAAATACATAGTGATGAAATAATGTTTCAATTACAACTATATGAAATAAAAATAGCATCTTAACAAAATAAATGACTGCCCACAAAGATATAACAAAATGTGCTAATTGTCTCTGTACCAGAGATAGTAATCTCATTTGTTTTATTTTTAACTGATTTAATGACGAACAGAACCATTATACTGCCAACTGTTGCTCCAAAGTCATGCTTAAAATGTAATAATTTTGCAAATTATATAATCTCTGAAGTCAGCTTTGCTTCAAAACATAAGGTAGTATGAATTAGTCAAGGATTTTGCCTCATTCTGGCTGCAAAATAAATATTTTTTCATCATTGTATGCTAGTGATAATTAAGCAGTAAGTAATCCAAGGTTATTTTCTGTTAACAATAACTTAAAAAGTCAATGTATACAAACTTTTGACAGAAAACAAGACAAAATAAAAACAAAACCCAAAACACTTCTCTGACCTATAAATACAGCTATAAGAATCAAGATTTACAGGTTAGAGTTGCAATCATTAGTCTTCAGTTTGTGTACAGACTGAAAGTTTTGTATCTACATGAGGATTTATTAAAATCATTCTGATGATGGCAACACAAAGAAAATAGTTATTTCTAAACTATACGGGTTTTTATAACTAGGAAAATGTCTTAAAATGGTGAACACAAATAGAAATAGAAAATAAGGATGAAAGCCCTCCATATATACATACATACATACACACACACACACACACACTCTTGTTCTTAAGCATACAAATGTTATTCCTACCAGAAGTCTGTTGAAACTATTCTTAAACATTTCCACTGAAGAAGAATCCAGTTATCCTAGTAATACCATTTCAGCCCCAAGTGCCCTTATAGTTAGAAAGTTTCCCATAATGTTTACCCTGAAACTTCCTTGCTGTTTGAGATATTTTTTGTGGTTTGTATTATTCCTCTCCTTCTTTTTTTTCAGTCTTCAACACATATGAAGACTGCTATTGTGTTTCCCCTCATTCCACTGCTTTCCAGAAGAAACAAATTCGGGTCACTGAATCTTTCTGTTTGGGTTAGGGTTTCTTAGACTTCTGATGATTTTCGGGTTTTTTTCTTCATCTCTTTCCATCTGGTAATCTTCCTTCTTGATATTTTATGTTCTAAATGAAATGTGTTTCTCTTTATTAAATTCACTCCATCCATTTTTTCTGTGCTCAATTGGCCAAGGTCTCTTTGACTTCTCATCTTGTTCCCTATTATACTTGAAGTTCTGGAGTTAAATTTAAAATTAATAATATTAATTTTTATTCCATCATCTGGATCAACAATGACATAATTGAAATCTGGATCCCAACACACTTCTCAGTAAAACTGCAGATAGATGTAGTCTTTAATTTTGACTCTAAGTCATTGATGACTAACTTCTCATGATAATTTTCTAATGAGTTGCTTATGTACTATTTAATTATTTTTCCTTTTTAGAATGCAAGAAACTGTTAAAGGTATTATTTTTCTTCTGTCCACCATCACTGTTATTGTCATAGAAAAAAGCTGAATTCAAATTCTTCATGGAATGTCCTGGCAAATTCTTACTTATTCTTACCATCTGAAAGTTTTTTACATATTAATTATTTGCTCCTTTTTTTTTTTTTTTTTTTTTTTTTTTTTTAAAATTAATGGTATTTAGTTCCTTGCCTGTTCCCTGTCTAAAATAGATACTGCATTTGATTTTTCCCAGTCTTTCAGTTCATCATCCATTCTCCACATATTTTCAAAGGTAGCCTGTAGTAGAGCCAAGCTTATTACAGTCAATTTTCTAAGAACTTCTGGATTTGTTAACTTGTCTTCACTGATCTGATTAACTCATTTAAGCATGTTGTTACCTTTTATTTTTCCTAAATTTTTACTGCAATCTTGCTCTGGCCTCATTAATAATAATAGCCACCTGATTGTACTTAGGTAGCAGTCTTTCTTTTAGCTTACACATTTGCAGAATGATTTATTGGTACCTTGATTACTCTTGACAGTCATATCTTATTTTGTATCTTTACTTTTTTATTTATCCACATGCACTTTCTATTGTTTTATACTTGTTCCAATAGGAGTAAGTATCTACTTTTTGGGTATTTAAAAAACATTATGGGTTTTTTTACATGTTGCTCAAAACAGAACACATTCATCCAGTATGTTGTATCTACAACAAGTTATATGAAATGTAGACTTGATTCCTTTGAAGAGAAGGCTTTTTATCAATAGTATCTGGTTTTCATTTCTGATTAATTTCCTCTTCATGCCCTATATATTTCTCTTTGCAATTGCTAGTTGCACCAGTAACTTTTTCCTCTTTTTTTTTTTATTTACTATTTTTTTAATATTTTTTTCACATTCATCTTCTACATTAGTGAAAAATACTTACTTACAAAGGTTTAGCTTATTTTCTGAATTATTTTTTATGCTTTTCTGGCTGCTTTTGTTGTTAATAAAATATTACTATAGTGTTCTCAAGAAGAGAAATTATGATTAGATAAATGTGCTCATCAACATAATCCCCTAAAAGTGAAAAAAATGCAAAGCTGTTTTTTTTACTTTTTTAGCCAAAGAGCAATCTCTTTGACTTCAGCAAAACCTTCAGCTCATATCTCTATTTAATTTACTGAAAATACTTGTATTTTTATACTGTTTATTATAGGCCCTTGCATTTCATTTGCTTATAATTCTTTTTGTCAGGGATCTGTAGTTGCTGTTCTTGAACTGCATACAACTACAGTCACCCTCGTGTTTCTGGAGAACCACCAAAACTCCAAGCAGGTTTGTAAAATGATAAGACCCATGTGTGAGCAGGAAGAGATTGCCTTCGCACTAACAGTTCTGGCACCATATACAGCTCTGTGAATACAGATATGCAAATGTGCATCACATGAACATAAATGGCATATGTCATCCACTAAAATAAATGTTCAGAGTTCTGGTTTTGTTGGAAGATTCTATAGTTTTTTGAGTTTAAGATAAAGGTAGACTTAATTTTTTATTATTGCTACTGTTTTTTCACCCTTCTCACCAGTGGAGAAAACCTAGTGGATCTCTTTAGAACTCTCTCTTATCAAAACTAGCTAGAAATGGAAGAGGGTGTTTTTTCAAGTTCTGAGGAATAACACAGTAGTACTGTTAACAGACAATTTACAGACATTTTCTACTTCTATATTAAAATGGGAATTCATCTCCATAACAATTTCCCAGTAAAAAAATACTTTCACCAAGACCTCATATTTATTCCCTAGAGGGATCCCATTCCTTCTCTCTATTAGGATCCACCAGCAGTAGCTAGTGTGTACAGATACTCATTTGGTGTAGAGAAAAAAACCAAAAGAAAATTACAAGAAAATATTTCTGTCCTCTTCTAGTTGCTTAGTATTTACAAAGTTCAATGTTCTGTTTATGACCTCCCCTTTTGGATAGTCTGGAATACAATTTTTTTAAATTTATTTTTTTTTTCCCTAACATTATACCAATTTTTCCTCACTCCTCCAGTTAAGGTAAATTCCAGTTCTGCTTTATATAAAAATACTATCATATCAGAGAGGAATTATGGATATAATATGAGTATTTGAAAGACTTGGATGGCATTGTATGCCTATGCTATTTAGAGTTTATTACATTCTTCTTTCTATTTATCTTGGAACTTTTTAGAAAGTATTTTTCTTTCCTTATGGAAAGAAAAAAATGAAGGCTTCATAAGATATTTACTGCCCTGCAGGGACTGAACCTGCAGAGGATCCATGCTGAAACAGATGAAATAAATAAGAAGGAAGCAGTAGCAAAAGAGAAGTGGGACAAAGATGGAGTGTCAGAAAGAAATAACTACGCATTTACCCCAGCCTCCTGCAACATCTGTTTCTTCACTGAACTGACTGAGTACAATCTGCAGTAATGCCAAGGTGGGAGGAGAAGTGTGTGGACTGAAGCAGATACTAGGAAATAAGGAGGAGTCTGAACTTCAGTTCAGACTGGGAGATAGGGAGAAAGGTGTTTTCCCACTTTTTAAAAGTGTGTTCCTTGTTTCCTAATAGCTGAATTAGTAAATCAATTGATATGTTACCTGGCCACCAGGTAACTGAAATGGGTACAGATATGTCTGCTGGAATATTAGGGAGATACTTGCAAAGGGTGTTACTCTGCTATATTGAAAGCATCATAGAATGATAGAATGTATTGGGTTGGAAAGGACCTATAAAGGTCATCTAGTCCAAGCACCCTACAATAAGCAGGGACATCTCCAAATAGAACAGATTGCTCAGAGCCCCATCAAGACTGACCTTGATTGCACTCAGGGATGGGGCCTCCACCACCTCTTTAGGCAACCTGTTCCAGTGATCCACCACCCTCATACTGAAGGACTTTTTCCTAATGTCCAACCTAAATCTACCCTTTTCTAGCTTGAAACCATTACCCCTTCTCCTATTGTTACATGCCTTTGTGAACAAGCCTTCCCCAGCCTTCTTACAAGCTCCTTTCAGGTGTTGGAAGGTTGCTATAAGTTCCCCCTGGAGTCTTCTCTTCTTCAGGCTGAACAACCCCAACTCTCTCAGCCTGTCTTCATAAGAGATGTGATCCAGCCCTCAGATCATTTTCATGGCCCTCATCTAGACACACTCCAACAGGTCTACATCCTTCTTGTGTTGGAGACTCCAGAGCTGGACACAGTATTCCAGGTGAGGTCTCATCAGGGCAGAGGAGAGGGGCAGAATCACCTCTCTTGATCTGCTGGCCATACTTCTCTTGATGCAGCCCAGGACCTGGCTGGCCCTCTGGGCTGCAATAGCACGTTGGTGGCTCATGTCCAGCTTTTAATCCACTAGTACCCCCAGGTCTTGTTCCACAGGGCTGCTCTCAACTGTAATCTCCTCCAGCCTGTATTCATATCTTGGGTTGCCCCAGCGCAGGTGCAGGACCCTGCACTTGGCCTTGTTGAACCTCATGAGGTTCACATGGGTCCACTTCTCTAGCTTGTCCAGGTCCCTTTGGATGGCATCCCATCCCTCTGCCATATCGACCGTAACACTCAGCTTGGTGTACCATCAACTGACTTGCTGAGAGTGCTCTCAGTGACACTGTCAATATCATTAATGAAGATATTAAACAACACTGGTCCCAGTACGGACCCCTGAGGGACACCACTTGTCACCATTTTCCATCTGGACATCAAGCCATTGACCACTACTCTTTGGATGCAACCATCCAGCCAGTTCCTTTTCCACTGAACAGTCCACCCATCAAACTCATATCTCTCCAACTTAGAGAGAAGGATGTTATGGAGGACTGTGTCAAACGCCTTGCAGAAGTCCAGAAAGATGACACCCAGAGGTCTTCCCTTGTCCTCTGATGCCATCCTTCCAATGCAGAAGGCCACTGTGTTGGTCAGGCAGAATTTTCCCCTAGTAAAGCCGTGCTGGCTGTCCTGAATTACCTCCCTGCCATCCACATGCCTTAGTATGTCTTCTAGGAGAATCTGAAAGAAGGAAGTATCAAATAATAATAGCCCCAAGGCAGAAACATTATCAGATGGAATTTCTTATTATGAAATTTGGCTACTTAATGTCAGACTAAAACATTTATACTCTAAGAGAACAGTAAGGACTGAAATATTTCCTTGGCTAAAGAATGTTCCTTTTCTATTCTGAGTTTGTGTTCTAGGGAGTCTGTTTTCCACCTGACCCACACTTATAACTAATACTAGTGCATACAGGAATCAAGTATCTGTCTGAGCTGCATTTTAGTTTGCTAAGGACTCTTATCTCATAATCAATTGTCTTCTTTTGGTGAAAGTTCTTCCTAAAACTGGATATTAACACACTCTTTCACACATCTGAATTATTGTGTCTCATAAATCCAGCTTCAGACATTGTCCTGGTTGAGATTTTAAAGTAAACTTTCATATTCCACATGATTTTTTAAGAAATATATAGGAATTTGACTTAGGTCTCTACTCTGTTAAATTTGATTTACATTGGCCAATGGGATCAAAATTTTTTTCCTGCAAATACATGCTCTTCCTTTTGCTCTTTTACACACACATGCACACAAAAAAACCCCAAATTTGAAAGAATCTATATCCCAAGAATAAACTGAAGATTTTTCTTTATTCACCAATACATTCTGGATTACTCAGATTCTTTATCCAATAGATATACTAGGCTTCTATTGTTATTTTCCAAGTAAGCATGGTTTTTTGTTTGTTTGTTTGAAGACAGGATTGTATTCTTGCCTTGATTTTTTACTGCCTAGGACGAAAATACAGAGACAGGAGCAGAGTCTACGAATGGCACCACTCTGCCAATAATAGGGAAACGTGCCTTCTTATCCTCAGTGTCTCTCTAATCCTATCCATGCAAATACTGAATAATGAGCAATTTTTCTTTTTAAAAATATACACATATCAAGCTTAAGAAAAATCAAATGCACTTGTTTGTCATGTTTCATTTAATCTCATTTAGAAGTCTCAATACTTCTACTCATAATTAATCATCAAATGGAAAGACAATCAAATGTTTGTGTAGAACAAAACTAATATTTGAACGTTAATAATGAAGAACTGTCAGGTGCGAATCACATATTCACTACTTTTATGATCAATTCCACAAAATGATTCCTTCAGTCAAAAATGCAAGCTTTGGCACACTCGCACACAAAATCTGTTAATGCAGCATTTAGCTGTTGGACTTTTAAATCTTATAATAAAAATGGAAGAGTAACGTATGCCATACCATTCCTGAACTACGTACAGTAGCCTTACAGATTTAATGTACTGTTATATGGCTCACCAGCATTGAAAAGTCTCTGCACACAAGTGTTAGGATTGCACTAAACTTTTTAAAAGGATTTACCAACACTGTGTATAAAATCTAGACACTGTTTTCATCTTAATCTTGACATACTAGTGCCATCAAATTTACCAGATAATGTTTGTTACTACTAGCAAATCAATCAAGTGTCAAAAATCTGCCCTTTTCCCCTTCTGCGATGCACAGGACAAGGATAGCAAACGAGTCCAACAGATGGTCCCACTGAAGAATATTCTATAACAAATTCAGAACAGCAGTTAAGCAAAATGGTCTTTCACAAAACCATGCAAATTAACTATCGTGTCTCCAGATTCTAGGTGAATTTACCCCTGCTAGCTGCTTAGAAAGTTTCCTTCTACTTAAACAAGAACAATGTCGTGAATTCACTGAGACAGAGTAAAAGTGAAATAGCGTAAAAAGGAAACTGTAAAACCGTTAGTGCAAGTGTGGGCAGGCTACAAGGAAGGAATATCGAAACACTGTTCAGGCATGATGAAATGGTGTCCTGAAAACCAAAGCTCAACCAGAAGTGAAACTGGCAAGGGATATCAATGGCAATATAGAGAACTTTTACTGCAACATTGACTATGTTTTCAAAAAGGAGTTCAGTGGGCCTTCTGTTGAATAGGGCAGTTGGTTTAGTGACAACAAACATGAATAATGCTAAAGTACTTGATGCTGTCTTTTTCTTAGTCTTCATCAACAAGGTGTGGGCTTTGTGCCTGCAGACAGGTTTGCCAGAGAAAAGCAACTACCAGCAGATAGACATTAAGATAAATGGAAATTACTGGAGAGAGCTGAACACATGAAGTCCATGGGACAAAATTAGATTAATCTGAGGGTGTTCAGACTGCTGGCTGATAGAATCACAAAGCCATTCTTTGTCATCTCTGAAAGGCCATAAAGATCAGGAAGGGCCTCCATGACTGAAGAAGATCAAATGCTGCATTCCTTTTCAAAAGGGGCAAGGACTTCCTGCAGTCATGATTACTTCTACATTTAAAATTTCTGCCACGTGATACTCCACGATACACATACTAAGTGCAGAAAGTATGATTCATGAGGAGTATTCTATTAAAACAAATCATGGGTTTAAATAGTACAACGTGGAAGCGCTATATCAACCTCTATTAACATTTATTCTTTCCATTTGTTCTATAAACATTAAACAAAAAGCTCTACTGTATCAATAATGCTGTACACAATTAACATGACCCTAAGTAGGATTAGAATAATTTTGGTTATAAAATATGTTTTGAAATGCAATGGCTTGAATTAAAATTATTTTCATTTTATTGTTATTGTGAATCACCATACTCAGTAGTTAAACCAAACTAAATTGCTTAACATTAAATTTTGACATTTTCTAGATTCCAGAAATGCTGTACTCAGTCTTCAGATTTCAATACTGAAAATTCATTTTTTAAAATATATTCAACCATTATAACTGGTTTAATAAGGATTGATTTCCTCTAGGAGAAATATCCTGTGCTGAACAAACCAGTTGCTAATAAAGCTTAAGTTCTATTTTTTTATACTTCTAATCTGATATTTATATACCTCTAACTAATTAAGCAAAATGAGTTTTGAATACTTAGCTAAACAAAAACAAATTAGTCTGGCTCCCTAATAACGGTCATCGACATGTTTCAGAGGATATTAAAAACACTAAGCGCATTTCATATTACCTCATCTACCATATGAAAATTGTGTTTATTTTAAGTAATCTAAGTGTAGGTTTTGGACCAATCTGTTGCAAAAAGGAGCAGAAAAGATAGATCTGGTAAGTAGTATAATATGCTATCGCTGAGCAACATGCTGTGTAAATTTATTTAGCTTTATTAAATGTTTCTTGTAGTATTACATTTACAATGTTTAAAGAACTGAATTTAAAAAAAAACCCAACATTTTGTAGAAGTGTTTACAAAAGATATTATACAACATCCATAACTATAATCCTCCCCCTCTACTCCACTCTCATGAGGACCCATCTTGAGTACTTTGTCCAGTTCTGGAGCCCCCATCACAAGAAGGACATGAAGTCCAAAGGAGGGCCACAAAGATGATCAGAGGGCTGGAGCACCTCTCCTATTAAAACAGGCTGAGAGAGCTGGGGTTGTTCTACCCGGAGAAGAGAAGGCTCCAGGGAGACCTTAGATCAGCCTTCCAGTACATGAAGGGGCCCACAGGAAAGTTGGGGAGGGACTTTTTATAAGGGCACAAAGCAATAGTACAAGGGGCAATGGCTTTAAACTGGAAGAGGGTAGATTTAGGTTAGACATTAGGAAAAAGTTCATCACTATAAGAATGGTGATACACTGGAACGGGTTGCTCAGGGAAGTTGTGGATGCCCCATCCCTGGAAGTGTTTGAGGCCAGGTTGGATGGGGCTTTGAGCAATCTGGTGTAGGGAAAACTGTCCCTACCCATGCAGAGGGTTTGGAACTAGCTGATCTTTAAGGTCCCTTCCAACCCAAACATTTTGTGATTCTATGATAATTGCTTACAAAAGCCTTCTTTAAAATATTCAATTTGCATAATCAGACGGTTATTAAAAAATATAAACCCAGTCACTGACAGAAGCAGAATAAATATAAGCTAGAAATCAAATACTTAAACTATGCATACCTTCTTCAATGGGTTCATACTTCAAAATTATTTCTAAAGCAGTTGTTTCACAAGCTTCAGTTTCATGTTGTTCTTTCTTGAGAAATGCAATGAGCTCGGTGTCAACAAGAACTTTTCTGTTTGGGGCGTAAGCAGAGAAAAGTTCTTGAAATTCACGTCTGTGCACGATAGCTCGATAAATTGCCCTGAAGTCTTCCATGGTAATAGTATTTTCCTTCCTTTTGTCAACTGTTTTCTGAAAAGAAAATATAAAATCAAAACGGTCAATAGGAAGATTTTCAATAACACAAAGATACACACAAATGCTCTATTATGACTGATCATAAGAGCAAGAACAATAGATAAAACCTCAGGCAACAGTGACTGCAATGCATAAAATTATAATCTTATATACGCAACATATAGGTTTGATTTCGTGTATTAAAACTATTTTATAGAAATTAAAATGTAGCATATGACATAATTAGCATTTACATAGTTACAATTAATATCCATGTGATGCATATGTGATATTAAAATGCATTATATAAATCCTTTAAAATGCTATGCCATAAAATAAATTTGCAGCATAAAAATTATAGAGTGGTAAATATATTTAATAAAACCACTCCAACAGCAATTCAAAGCATATGGGAAATATGGTAAATACGGTAAATACTTTCAGATAAATTTGCATATAACCTACAGCAAACAGTAATCTACAAAATGAAATAAAGATGACAAAACTACCAAGAGATCCAAGTCTTTCAATGTATCAAATAGGAAACACTATTAAACTTTGGAAATGGGGTACTTTATAATAACCTATGACTTGGTGTTCTAATACCCCAGAATGTTTAATTCAGATTAATTATTCACACTTCCAGAATTCTCAACCTGTAAGCTTGTTTTCACTGAACTTAAAAAATGTTAGGACATTAATTAATTTCAGTGTTTCAGTATAAAAGCCACTAGAAAAATCAAAAGGGCAAAAGGATTTGAGTAGAATAATACTTTTTTACCATTTCTGTCATCTACATTTTTCTCAGGCTTAACAATTTTATCCTCTGGAATCTTCTACATGAAACACATAATTGTGCACATGACATATAGATATTTCTAACATTTTTAGGTGGTATTACTCTTATAGTTTGCCAAACTAGGAGAAACTTCAAAAATTTACAGACAAAATTACTCACAAAAACCATAAATAAATGGCAAATCATTGTCTTATTCATTATCACTGTAAGATGATCAAAATAAAAAATTGATAGGTCCTTAAAATGAGACTATGAAAATGGCTGACTTTCAGCATGTAATGACGTGGCATCTACTATGATTAGCAAAGTTTTCCCAGAAGCATCCATAAACATGAAATGGCTTACTTGAGATCTGGGTGCTCTTTGATGAAGACTTTTGATTGCAACTATATTAGATTACTTCTGAAGACATACCATAAAAACTAAAAGCTTAATGATAAATTACTAGTTTCCTCCTATGCAGTAAGAGGTGTTTGAATAAGTATAACAACAAAAGTAAGAATTCACTAGCTAACCAAAACAAGTAGCAAAGTAAATTTCATTGAGTTCTAGGAAAATATTGAACAAATTAGTACTTTGGTATTTGCTTTGAGTTTGTGAAAGATTATAATTTTTAACAGGAGTCACCAGCAAGAAAATAATTAAATACAAATGCTAATAATATACATTTCATTACTGCTTGAGAAATCCCACACATAAGGTTGATACCCTCTGTTTTTAACATCTTTAAGAAAACTGCAGTTTACTCATAACTGTTAAGTAGAAAAAGAAAATATCAACTTATTTGGAATTAAATAATTGTCAGTACTCGGGAGATGTTCACGTATGCATTTGCATGAAGTGAAGCTGGGCAAAAAATTAGACTTTCTATCTCAGTTGCCTCTTTATGAAATACAGGCTATAATACTGCATAGTATAGCTTTTCCAATGAGAGTTATGAAAATAATGTCAGTATGAAGAAAAAGACATTAAACTTTTGTTGGTAGGTTTTTCTTATTCTTATTTCTATTAATGAACACCAAAGTTTTGCAATTCAGAAGAAGTACCTTGACAAAGACAGTCTTGAGAAGAATTTTACAAAAACATATTATTCCTTAGAAAGCTTAATGTTCATAATACTGATGCTGCTCAAAGGAGCATTGTAGTAAAATAAATTCAGAGAATCACCAAAAAAAAAAAAAGTTGATTATTCTTTAAGAACAATGTTTTTTATAAAATTTGTTTTGTCATGTATGACAACTGTTGATATATAGTTACAATGCCAGTAAGATTTTGCAACAGACTGCTTTGCATTTTTACATATTATTATACTGATTAACAATTTGAGCTGCAAAACTACTGAATATACTTAAATATCTCTCAAATAGCAAAGTAAACTTAACAGTTGTGCTACAGATAACCAGATTAGACTGTTAGGTAGATTATATTGTTAAATATATAACTAGAGAAGACTTGTAATATGCCGGTCACTTGCTCAATTACTCCTCTACCCACAACTGATGATGTCTCTCAAACTTCTGTCAGAAAGTAAAGTAGGAAACAATGAGAAATAGGTTCTAGTTCTCATGAGATTCTCATAGTTGACAATTCTCTCAATGCAGTGAAAGTTCAAAAACCAAATCTCTTTTAAAGGTTGCCATATCTCAAGGCTGCATCCTTTGCCAAGGGTGCAATCCCATCCACTTGGGCACACCTCCTAAATACTTCAGAGGAGAGGTACAGTGGAAAACTGAATGACCAAGTGTGCTGGATCTATGTTGACCTGAAGCTTGAGCAGATCAGACAACTTCTGGCAAAAGGATTTTTAGGAAGACACTCTAAGGGCTCTTCCCAGCATCAGACAAGGCATGTGGACTCATTAGCTTGATCACAGAAGCTGCTGGATGGGATGAAACCAGAATGTTTTCACTTTTCTCAAGTGAGACCATGTTACAAAGAAGTTGGGGATTAAGACCTACATATTTTCCACCACACTACACCATTTCAGTGTGGTGAAGAGATGGTGTTATTTGGGCATTGGTTTATTCTACCAAGTAACAAATGATAGGACGAGGAAATGTCCTCAAGTTGCAGGAGGGGAGGTTTAGATTGCCTATTAGGAAAAATTTCTTCACTGTCAAGCACTCTAATGGGCTGCCCATGGATGGGATTGAATCACCACCCCTGGAGGGATTTAAAACACATGTAGATTTGATGCTTAGAGACATGGTTTAGTGGTAGAGTTGTTAGTGTTAGATTAATGGTTGGACCCAATTACCTTTTTTGGGTCTTTTAGGTCTTTTCCAACTTAAATGATTCTGTTATTTTAGCCTATGATTCTAGTGCAACCACTCAAGTTATCTTTATTACAGAGAAAAAAACCCAGATGAGGCAAATTATTTGCTGATTTTGCACACCCTATTGGCATGAAAATAACTTCTCAAAACATTAACTTTTAAAAGTCAGCAAATACAAGACACTTATGTAACTTTACTCCTAAACACATTTAATTGCTTAACTTACAGATTTCTCACCTTGAAAATATGTCTTACATGATCAAAATCAAAAGGCATTTTCAGTTTTTCAAGCAGCTTCATTGTGCTATCTAAATCAATCTTCCCAGTCCTGAAATCATTTTGAATGATGGATAAAAACCACGTATGACAGATCAGGTTAAGGAAACTCCTGGCCCATGTCATTGCCTATTAAATGAAGGGCAGGGGGGAGAGGGTGAGGTGGGGGGTGGTGTATGTGGCAGAAGTTTACATATTTTAAACCTAAAAAAGCTTGCACTTTGCTTTTTCATACTCTAGAACCAATCTTGTCTTCTGATTTCTGAGAGTGCAGCAGGCTCTGAGGCATGCAGGTAGACGTTTTTGCTCTCTGCCAAGAGACTCTGAGGGCAACGGTGACAAAAAGGGAAGGGTGTGAAGGAAAACAAGTGATGAGGGTGAAGAAAAAGGTGCATTGAGAGGCAGGAAATGAGCAGAGGCTGAAGGGATTCAGCAGCTGTGGGGAATGTGAGGAAGAAGAGTGCCAACAGGGAGCATCGGCAAGGTGAGTGCAGCCAGCACTGTGCCCACCCAACCAGCCTCAACGGGACCTGACTGGGCCGGGCGGCCCCGGGCCCTTCCCTGCCACCCAGATGGGGGGTCCCAGGGCTGCACAGGCTGGGCCCGAGCTGGATGGAACGAATCACGCAGGGGGAGGTCACACAAAGGCAATAGCCACAGAGCAGGGAGAGGAGGAGGAGGAGGAGAAGAAGGTAGAGCAGCAAAAGGAAGAAGAGGTAAAACAGGATGGGGATATCTGTTCTCGTCCATGTCGGCTCTGCGTCCCCTGCTCCAGCCTCCTCACTGCGGTGGTGTTGGCAGCATTTGGCAGGACATCACCTCGGCTTGCTCCTGTGCCCAGCGAGGCCTTTTCCTTCCCCTCCCCTCTCACCCCTTCACGCTCTTGCCACAGCCCCCAGCCTTGTCCCCCTCCCCCCCAGCACTGCCCTGGTGCCACTGTGAGGTCACCGGCTGTGGCCTCCAGCACAGGCCCCTTCCCAGCGCTGCTCCCTCCCACCCCCACCCCTCCTTCGCCACCATCCTGTGCTTTTTCCCTCCCAGCACGAAGAGGCCCAAGTGCCTTCCCTTCATGTGCAGTCTCCTGCCCTTTCGATAGTGGTAACCTCCAGTCTGCACATGAGGCAGGAGCTGGAGAAGGTGTCTTTCATTTGCAGCCTACTAGAACCGTCCCCTTCTGGGGAGTGAGGCTGGGTTGTCTGAGATCTCTCTGCTCTGGCCCAGGATGAAAAGCTGGTGAGGCAGGATGCTGCCCACGTGGGAATCTGTCACAAGAAGACCAATTTCAGCTCCGTCTGAATAATCGCACTGTGCTACTGACCCACTACAATGACTCAGGGGGAAACAGCTTCTTTGACCCTCAGGACAAATTTTCTTTTGCCTAATGACCTGTGTGGGGTAATCAGAAAACCCCAGAGCAGTGTGATGCTAGATGAGAGGGATCTGTAGAGAGATGCCCGCCACGAGGACTTGAAGGCCTATGTGAGGTGCCACTTTCCTGCACGGAGCTGCTGCGTGTTCAAAAAAAGCCTGGGGAAGAGGCAG